>NC_053025.1:276356423-276592068 GCF_003073215.2 Triticum urartu
GTAAAAAGAAAAGAATTCTGCGAGGTCATGTCACGTGTGGGATTCCCACATGGATTTGCTTCCAACCCTGAAAGGAGAGTCAGTGCAGATGGAAACAAGGTACAAGGGTTGAAAACTCATGACTGCCACGTCCTACTTCAAAGGGTTTTACTTGTTATCCTTAGAGGATTGGGCCGCCCTAACTTATACATAGCAGTTGCAGAGTTGGGACAATTCTTCAAGGAACTCTGCAGTAGAAATATCAGGATATATGCTTTGGAGCATCTTAGAGACAAGATACCAACTATCCTATGCGACCTTGAGAAGATATATCCTCCAGCCTTCTTTGATGTGATGGTGCATTTGGCTGTTCATCTACTTGATGAGGCACTACTTAGAGGTCCAGTACAATATGACTGGATGTACCCTATTGAAAGGCGGCTAGGCACTTTCAAGGGCTATGTTAGGAATAGAGCTAGACCCGAGGGTTCCATTGCAGAGGCCTACATTGCTACAGAAGTGTTGACATTCTGCTCAAAATACATTGAAACAGCTGATCAGCTTAGCAAAGAGGTGGATGAAGACAATCCCGGGCTCAATGTTTTCGATTATTATGTTCGAGCTACAGGGAAGAGTCGACAAGAGGACAAACCTAAAGATTTGGACAAAATGGTTTGGTATGTGTTGAATAACTGTCCTGAGATACTACCTTATATCAAGTAAGTGCTAAGTACTGCAGCTTATACATCGTAATCTACTAAACTTGTAGCACATTCTTATATATTTAGATGTTTTACGTGATCACTATGTTGTGCAGCATCTACAAAAAGGAGTTATTGCTGCAAAATCCAAGAAACATTGACAAACTGGTTATGGCAGGATTTGCGAAATGGTTCAAGAGCCATGTAAGCTTTTGAATTGCACTGTCAGTTTTTTTAATATATTGAGTACATAAGATGATCGGCTTGGCTATTTTCTAACCATAGGTTAAGAAGATGCGGGAGGATGGGCAGGCAGTTGATGATGCCCTTTACTCACTAGCAATGGGTCCTGATACTCAGGTAAGACATTATGAATCTTGCGTTGTTGGAGATGTGCGCTACAACACCCTTGCACGAGACGAAGGCAGGAAGACACAAAACAGTGCCATCATGAGCACGGATACGTATGACAAAGAGACAACTGAAATGTATGCTAACATAACAGACATTGTTCAGTTGCAGTATATCTCCAGCTTCGAGGATCATCGGTGTGTGGTTCTGTTGTGCTGTCGTTGGTATAACCTGTTTTCCAAGATCGCAAAATGCAGAGCTGATGATTATTTCAAATCCATCAATGTCAAGGCGGCGTACGAGAGCAACGATCCTTTTATTTTGGCAAATCAAGCAACACAGATATTTTTCTTGGAAGACACATTTGCACGTAGTGATGACTAAAGAGTATTGCAAAGGTTTGAGCAGAGGAATTCATTTAATGAAGTTGCACAACAAGATGATGCTTACACTGCTCCTGATGTACAAGATAACATAGATGTTCCTAATATCTTTGAGAACCATCACGTCAATGACACCGGTGAAAAGATTGTCTGTCGTGCTGTGGACATACAAGAGTTGATCAAGAAGAAGCCAACGTTCGAGGACATTGAGGACAAAGAAGAAGATGACACCGTGGGGAATTACGATTCAGACTGATACACATGGCAAAGATGTTGACGCTGCTGTTGCAGATGATGATTACATTGCTTTTGTCGTATTTGCCTGTCAGAAGATGTTTTTTATCTACTATGTGAAATTGTGTTTTCTATGACAATTGAAACCTGATGAACATGTTGTTTAGTATTTTTCTGTGAGAACATCACTTGTTAGGTATGCTGATTTGTGTTTGGTGATTGTATGACGACTAAAACATGATGACATTGTTGTTTAGTTGTACTCATATTTGGCTGTGAAACTTGAATTTGATGACATAGTTTGCTGTTGGAATACAATTTGCTCGACGTCTTCGAATGAGAACAAAGCTGACCCGACAGGGCCTCTGCTAATTTACTTATTTATTACCAAAAGGGCCTCTGCTATTTATTTATTTATGAGCAAAAGGGGATACCCCCTGATTTCCGTTAATAGAAATCATTAGATGTTCACAACACTACGCCCAGCCTGCTACATAGGTTTCATTCATTACTAGTTTCAGCAAAGTGCTCATGTCATAGCCACTGAATACATCACGAGTGCTACATACACTGCAAATAAAGAGACAATCATCCTACAGAGCACATCGATTTTTCCCATTATCTTCACAAGCTCTTTCATCTCCTCATTGCTGTCAAGGCCGTTCAGCAGCTGTTGCTTGGCCATGATAAGAGGAACTGCATCTTTAACCTTCTGCTCTGCATCTTGCTCTTCTGCCGTTCCTTCAATTACTTGTCCAACACCCCAACCTGCTGGTATTTGGATTCCTCAGCTAACCAAATAATCAACGTAGTTGCACTTCCCACATCAGCAACTTCCTAGAAATACAAATCATACGAATCTTCCCTTTTCTGTACGAATCAAATTGGAAGATCATCAGCCAAACTATTAAAAAAATCAGCAACTGAAAGCAGCAGAACAACACTTAAACATGTTATTACCCCATGATTTGGGCATTTGTAGAAGACTCGGCCAGGTTTGAGGATTGTGGTTGAGACGCGACGGATGACTCTGCGTGATTTGCAGCAGTGGCACCACACCAGCGGCAGCGGGTTGCGATGAGCAACCGGCTGCGGTGCGCGTGCCGGCGGGGGTGTGATGAGACCCACAGGCGATGGTACGGGTGGCGACTTGGCGCATATTTTGTTGTTGCCTGTTGAAGAGCAGGTGGACAAGCAGCCATCGGACATGGTTGCTGCGGCCAGAGCTTTTGATGCTAGGCAGAGTAAGTAGAGAAGAGGAGAAGCGAACGTTGGATATGTCAGTTTCATTACTTGCAGAGTAGCATAGCACCATATATATTCATAGTCTAGGTTTGAATTCGAACCAGCTACAGGAGCACGTCTCTCTTTTTTTCTAAAACTCAGCAACGTCTCTTTACTGGTACACTAGCTTGTTTTGTACGCCTTCTCAAGTCTTTGATTCCTCCACCTGCCATCTGGGATCCACCGGAAGGGCCTCTGTATTTCGTGAAAAAAGCGTGCCCCCCGCTGACAGGTCGGACCCACTAGCTATCTTCGCACGCAAGGAAGTGCCTCCTTATTATGCACACAAAAATGAATACTCCCCCTGCCAGCTAGAACCCAACATAGTCGGAGGCTGACTTGTGGGCCTACCAAGTTAATGGGGATGGAGGGCTTTGTCAACTTACTCAATATGAACGATTCTAGCTCCAGTTACCGCATGATGTTCATCCAACGGCCGTAGTGCTTCTTCAACCTCCGGTCTTCTTGCTCCAGCCGCCCAAACCAGCGTCGGTCGTGCCGCGTGCTCCTGCCTCTTGTAGGTCGAAGCCTAAGAAGGCGTTGGATTTACATCCAACGGCCGGCATTCTTCTTCAATCTCTCGTCTTCTTGCTCCAGCCGCCCAAAGCAGCGCCGGTCGTGCTGCGTGCTCCTGCCTCTCGTGGCTGGTTGTGATGCCGCGGAGGCCTCACCGCCTCTACTACTCCCACCGCTGGCCAGGGCATCCCTCTACTCACCCACACCCCCTGTTATTCTGCGGCGACGGCAGCCTCACGCCCAGCCGAACCAGTGAACCCTCGTACTCCTCTCTGCGTGGGCATCCACTGTTGCGTCTTCCCTGGCTCCGCGTCGTCCACCGCCTTGGTGCTCTCGGCGTGGCGTCGTCAATGTGGTCAACGACCGACTTCCATCGGAAGAGTACTGTACGTGGAGAGGCTGACAGCTGGGTCCACGGCTACAGCCCAGTTTTTTTTGTGATTTGCCAAGTAAGTCGCTTTGTCAGGCCTATTGGGCTGCAAATCTTTCAAGACGAGGAGAGCTTCATTCGGCTGGCCGAGAAAATGGTCTATCAGTAATGAGAAATGGGCTGTACATTTTTAAAACAAATCAAACCAGCAATTAGTTTCAAATTTCTTTTTTTCATTTCAAGATTTTAAATTGCATTGATTTTTATGCATGGACAATTTGTTGGATTATATATTGATATACATTTATTTTTAAAATTAGTTTGAATGTGAAACGAAATTTCAGTATTAAAAACAGTTCGGACCACACCGAAATATGCAAAATTTCATACAATTTTTTAACTATGGCCACAATATGGGTTCTAATGCTAACAAAAAGAATATGGGCTCTAAAAAACCCTTAAGAATAAGTAAATGGGCTGTAAATTATTAGAAATAATGGCAGATGGGTTGTATGCTATTTTCCACAGATTTGGGCTTTCCTAAAACAAGGTTGACGCACAAGCAGTGACTGTTGGATGTCCATCCAACGACCGTCGTGCTTCCTCAATCTCTACTCTTCCTGCTCCAGCCGCTCAAACAAGCGCCGGCGGGATTGCTTGCTCCTTCCTTCCCGCGGCCCGCTGTGCTGCTGCGCAGGCCTCACCGCCCCACCGTACTCCCATCGCTGGCCTAGCTATCCCAAAGCTCACCCACACCTGCTGTTATTCTCCGGCGACGGCAGACGAACCAGTAAACCCTCGTACAGTCATACTCCCCTCCGCGTGGGAAACAACTGCCAGTCTTCCCTGCCTCCGTGTCGTTCCCTTCCTAAGCCTCGCCGTCGTCCACCGCCCTGGTGCTCTCGGCGCGGCCTGGTTAACATGGTCAACGATCGACATGCATCTGAAGTGGACTGTACGTGGAAAGGCTGACAGCTGGGTCCATGGTCGCACGCAAGGAAATGCCTCCTTATTACACGCAAAATAATGATTCCTCAACCTGACATCTGGGACCCACCGAAAGGGCCTTTGTATTTCGCGAAAACAACGTTACCGCCGCTGACAGCTCGGACCCACCAGCTATATCTTCGCACGCAAGGAAGTGCCTCCTTATTATGCACAAAAAATGACTACTTCCCTGCTAGCTGGGACCCACAATAGTGGGAAGCTGACTTGTGGGCCAACTAAGTTGACGAGGACGGAGGGCTTTGTCAACTTAGTCAATATGAACGATTCTAGCTCCAGTGACCGTATGATGTCCATCCAACGGCCGTAGTGCTTCTTCAACCTCTGGTCTTCTTGCTCTAGCCGCCCAAACCATCGCTGGTCGTGCCTCGTGCTCCTGCCTCCCGTGGCCGGCTGCGATGCCGCGGCGGCCTCACCGCCCCCTACTACTCCCACTGTTGGCCAGGCCATCCCTCCACCCCTCCACATCTCCTGTTCTTCTCCACCGACTGCCGAACCACACCGCACCAGAACCAGTTAACCCTCGTACACCTCTCCGTCTGCGACTCTACTCCCGCGTCTTCCCATCTCCAGCTCGTTGTTGTCCGGGGCCTCGCCGTCGTCCACCACCTTGAATGCGCTCGGCGCGGAGTGGTTAACGTGGTCAATGAACGACACCATCAGAAGTAGACTGTACGTGGAGAGGCTGACAGCTGGGTCCACGGATGCACACAAGGAAATGCCTCCTTATTACGCGCAAAATAATGATTCCTCCACCTAACAGCTGGGACCCACCGGAAGGGCCTCTGTATTTCGCGAAAAAAAACGTTCCCACCGCTGACAGGTCGGACCCATCAGCTATATCTTCGCACGCAAGGAAGTGCCTCCTTATTACGCACAAAAAATGAATACCCCCCTGCTAGCTGGGGCCCACAATAATGGGAGGCTGACTTGTGGGCCAACTAAGTTGACGGGGACGGAGGGCTTTGTCAACTTAGTCAATATGAACGATTCTAGCTCCAGTGACCGTATGATGTCCATCCAACGGCCGTAGTGCTTCTTCAACCTCTGGTCTTCTTGCTCCAGCCGCCCAAACCAGCGCCGGTCGTGCCTCATGCTCCTGCCTCCTGTGGCCGGCTGCGATGCCACGGAGGCCTCACCGCCCCCTAATACTCCCACCGCTAGCCAGGGCATCCCTCTACTCACCCACACCCCCTGTTATTCTGCGGCGACGGCAGCTTCACACCGCAGCGAACTAGTGAACCCACATACTCCTCTACGCGTGGGCATCCACTTCCGCGTCTTCCTCGGCTCCGCGTCGTCCCCTTCCTAGGCCTCACCGTCGTCCACCTCCCTCGTGCTCTCGGCGCGGCATGGTCAACATGGTCAAGGAACGTCTTCCATCGGACGTGGACTGTACATGGAGAGGCTGACAGCTAGGTCCACGGCCGCAGCAAGGAAGTGCCTCCTTATTACGTGCAAAATAATGATTCCTCCCACTGGGACCCACCTGGTTTATGCGCAAAATAATTATTCTTCACAGGCAAGGAAGTGCCTGATAGTGGGGACCCACCTGGTCAAAGCGTATGTAGCGTTGTCATTTTGGTCGCGAACGTGTACGTACATACTGGTCGATGTAGAGGCGCGCACGTGTCATAGTAGAGGCGCGCACGTAGCATGTACACGTACGTACAGCGGACAGTGTGCAAGAAAAAAATACAGTCACGTACGTACATACGGGCGGGGTCTCAAATGCCTACTCGCGCATACGTACGGCCAAGGCTCGTGTACATGGCTGGGTCGGAACGGAGAAACTGCGTCATCGTCGTGTTCATGGGGAGTCAACCGGCTGGGTCAGAACAGAATGCGTTGTCGTGTTCATCGGGAGGGCTTGGACGGAACAACCGATGGAAACGCGGCCTGGCGTACCGCAGAATGGAGGAAATGGCCTTGTGTTCGACCGACCACGTTCGAAACGGGATCCTGTTCATCGGGAGGGGTCTGGCGTACCGCAAAACGGAGGAAACGAACCTCCTACGGTGGAAACAAGGTCCTGTTGATCGGGAGGGGTGTGGCGTACCACAAAACAGGACTCCACGGGATACTGTTCATCTCCATCGTCGACCCCCTCCAGCCTCCACGGGCTACTGTTCATCCACCGTCGACCTCTCCAGCCTCCACCTGCGATTGTTCATCCACGGGCTCTTGTTCATCCAGCCTCCACCGCGCACTATGATACGTCTCCAACGTATCTATACTTTTTTATTGCTCCATGCTATATTATCTTCTGTTTTGGACATTATTGAGCTTTATTATACACTTTTACATTATTTTTGGGACTAACCTACTAACCGGAGGCCCAACCCAGAATTGTTATTTTTTTTGCCTATTTTAGGGTTTCAAAGAAAAGGAATATCAAACGGAGTCCAAACGGAATGAAATCTTCGGGAACGTGATTTTTGAAATGAACAAGATCCAGGAGACTTGGACCCTACGTCAAGCAACCAACAGGGAAGCCACGAGGTAGGGGGCGCGCCTACCCCCCCAGGCGCGCCCTCCACCCTCGTGGGCCCCCTGTTGCTCCACCGACGTACTCATTCCTCCTATATATACCTACGTACCCCCAAACGATCAAATACGGAGCCAAAACCCTAATTCCACCGCCGTAACTTTCTGTATCCATGAGATCCCATCTTGGGGCCTGTTCCGGAGCTCCGCCGGAGGGGGCATCGATCACGGAGGGCTTCTACATCAACATCATAGCCTCTCCGATGAAGTGTGAGTATTTTACCTCAGACCTTCGGGTCCATAGTTATTAGCTAGATGGCTTCTTCTCTCTCTTTGGATCTCAATACAAAGTTCTCCCCCTCTCTTGTGGAGATCTATTCGATGTAATCTTCTTTTGCGGTGTCTTTGTTGAGACCGATGAATTGTGGGTTTATGATCAAGTTTATCTACGAACAATATTTGAATCTTCTCTGAATTCTTTTATGTATGATTGGTTATCTTTGCAAGTCTCTTCAAATTATCAGTTTGGTTTGGCCTACTAGATTGATCTTTCTTGCAATGGGAGAAGTGCTTAGCTTTGGGTTCAATCTTGCGGTGTCCTTTCCCAGTGACAGTAGGGGCAGCAAGGCATGTATTGTATTGTTGGCATCGAGGATAACAAGATCATGTCATCTTTCATGAATTTATCCCTCTACATCATGTCATCTTGCTTAAGGCGTTACTCTGTTCTTATGAACTTAATACTCTAGATGCATGCTGGATAGCGGTCGATGTGTGGAGTAATAGTAGTAGATGCAGGCAGGAGTCGGTCTACTTGTCTTGAACGTGATTCCTATATACATGATCATACCTAGATATTCTCATAACTATGCTCAATTCTGTCAATTGCTCAACAATAATTTGTTCACCCACCGTAAAATACTTATGCTCTTGAGAGAAGCCAACAGTGAAACCTATGGCCCCCGGGTTTATCTTCTATCATATTAATCTTCCAATACTTAGTTATTTCCTTTGCCATTTATTTTACTTTGCATCTTTTATTTCTCTTTATCATAAAAATACCAAAAATATTATCTTATCATATCTATCAGATCTCACTCTCGTAAGTGACCGTGTAGGGATTGACAACCCCTTATCGTGTTGGTTGCGAGGATTTATTTTTTTTGTGCAGGTGCGAGGGACGCGCGCGTAGCCTCCTACTGGATTGATACCTTGGTTATCAAAACCTGAGGGAAATACTTGACTTTATTTTAAAAATTGAATTTAAATTTGGTTTAGATCAAAGTGAGGTTTAGAAAATTAATTGCGATGACACGACACTATTAGTATGTGGTTACTGTAGCTTAACTACCAGGGTGTTACACCTTTGTACCTCCTAATCTGCAGCTAGCACATAAATAATTCTTAAAGTGAAGAAGGGGAAAAATAGAGTAGATACATCACACACATACTACCATTATTCAGCATGTCTCCTCTATGATAGAACAATGATAAGTAATTCAGTAATTAGAAGGTCATGTCACGCACAACAGATACAAGCAATGACTAATCCTAAAACTCCGGGCACTCTATGGATCAAATCAAAATTGACCAAAGAAGAGAAGAGGAAGAGCTAGCATACCTGTAGATGTGCTAGTCACGGTGAGGTCGCCCGCAAGTAGATGCAACTCTGGCCAAGGACACCGGCTCCCCCGTGCTGCTGAGACATGGGAAACCACCGCTGATGGCTGCCTTCCTTGGGATCTGTCGGCAAGGTCCGAGGTCTATCAGTCGCGATTGGAGAGAGGAGAGGAGGCGGCCACTGAAGCCTTGCCGACGTTGACACCCCTCTACCGGGTTGGCTGCAGCAGGGTACCAAAGGAGGAAGTTGAGGTGATGTGAAGGCACGGTGGCGCATAGGATATGGCAAGGCGAGGGCACAGGTGGAGGAAGGACATGAGTCGCGGTGCACGAGCATGCTACTCCTCAACTTTGTTGCGCCATCTTCTCTGTTCCCCAACGGATGTGACTCTTCTCCTCGAGAAGAAACCGGCATGCAGGGGGATCCGGTCGAAGAAGAGGAGGAGAGGCAGCGTTGGGCAGAGGAGAAGGAGCAGAAGGGGCACGGCAGCGGCGGTTGTGAGCAGGAGAGGAGATACAAGGCATGGGGTGTGGGGATCGAGGACGGAAGGGGATTGGCAGCTAGGTTTTCACCTGCTTTGACCGCGCACACAACATAAGGGACCCCAAGATTTCTTCTCGTTGTAACTGCAAAACGGGCCGTGAGGAAAGGAGCCCCACATGTCATCTGTTGTAGCATGAAAGAGCAATGTACAGCCGGCCGTGAGGAAAGGAGCCTGTTGTAGCATGAAAGAGCAATGTACAGCCGGCCGTGAGGAAAGGAGCCTCACATGTCATCTGTTGTAGCATGAAAGAGTAATGTACAGAGAAACTAACGGCGAGATTTTTGACAGCACTGTAAAATCCAGCCAGCGAGGCAGATCATGCGCGCGCTGCAGATGCCCCAGGTGAGCGGGTAGCACAGCGGGATTTATATGTTTGATATGCAGATAGGTTTAGAGAGAGAGAGAGAGAGCGCAATCCATGATGAATATTATTGTTCAATTAATTAGAGAGAGAGAGCAATCCATGATGAATATTATTGTTCAATTAATTAGAGAGAGAGAGAGAGCAATCCATGACGAAGATTATTGTTCAATTAATTATATTTGTAAGATTAATTGCATTTAATATTGTTTCAAGATGTCATCCGGTCTAGAATCAAAAGAGATAACATTTACAAGGAGTACTGTACTCCTTTTACTATTGAAAAACATGCACCCATCATATGAATAGAGCACATGAGATGTTCGGCTTGAATGAATAATAGAGTATGTATCTACAATACCTAATCAAACGACTAACTTTGGTTGGCCATGTGTCTTGAATAAATACCCAGAGCATATGAAATGGGAATTAATATTTTAACCATTTTTTACCAGGCAGAACCATATTTTGCTCCTATAAAAGTCTATATTACCCCAGAAACTCTTAAAGAAGAAAGTAGAACAAAAACAACCCAAAGGACCATGAAATAAGCCGATGTTGCCCAAGCCCACAGCCTAGGGCCCCCAAGCTCAGCACCAAATACTATGCGGCGGAGAACCAAAACTGTGATACAACCAAAAGATGTTGCGAAGAAGACCATAAGTGAGAAGCTGAGACCAGCAGCATTGTCTATGTACAGTGGTTCCTGGTAGGCAAAGAAATTGTACACTGTGTTGATCGACCACGGAACACCAATGCCAACGTATATGTTCACTGAATTGCTGCAGCAAAGAAACTAATCAGTCCCACTCCGCTCCAGCCTGAGGAATTAACAACAATAAAAAACTTCATGCCTCGAACTGGTTCAAGAGGATGTGTGTACAAACGAACCTGCAAGTGATGTTGGCAATTGCAGAGTCTGCAGTAACTTGACGCTCGGCAGCAATCTTGCTAGCGACTAGATCCGGCCATGAGGTTCCAGCAGCCAGCGCTGTGAATGCTATAACATATGGGTTTAGTCCTACACAGAAAGGTAGATTTTCCATCAGCATACAGGCAGTTACATCTAGGTGAGCAGATGAAAATCAGACATATGCAAGAGCAGGTTACAACCTGTGACACAGCTTATCTGGTCTGTAATCTTGGTGACCCCATAGGCAATACCACTTATGAAGATCAGAGAGAAAATAAAAGCAATCCATCCATGTGCGATTTGATACGGGGGCACAAGAGCAAACAACAATTTCCAAGGTGCGATGATTGAGTTCCAACATATTAAGATAAATCTCAGGCAGACAGAATCCATTTTCTTTAGCTCGGGACTCTCCAGCTGCATATATTAACAAATCACTTAATATTCTAGAAGTTCTGAGACAGAAAACGTACTTCTTCTGTTTTAAGTCAGCTTTCAGTGTATACTCTGATGACTGAAACAATAAGTACGTTCTAGGTGTGTCAAAGCACACATATTGGAAACTATTAAAATAAAGATAACCCATATTGGTACACCGGAAATAGCAGAGGATGCAGGAGGTGTACGCGCAATCAATTTCAGCATGATAAGTAATTGATAAAGTTCTCTGAACAGTGTAAGTTTTGCCAAGCACTTTATGTATGTATAGTTCCACTGGATAGGTACCTAGCAGTAAACTTATCAATTGTAGGCAGCCAAAAGTCTAGAACATGCTTCACATGCTTGTCATGCGCTCATTGGACAGACAAATAAATAGGACAAGTTCAGCTACATTAATATAATAACCAAAATAAGTATTTTGACACGAGATACAAGGTAAATGTAAACAAGGAGCAGCATCAACAAACTTGAAACTATGGGATACAAAATAACTGTAAATTAAATTACCATTACAGCATCCACAAATTGTTGCCGCCAAACGGAAAGCCAGTAAGTATCCTCTTGTGTGTTCTTTACTACAAGCATTGTTTTGGACGACTCTTCTATATCCTTTTCCGGAACATGATGATACCCTGCGGGTGTCCAACCATACAAAGAATTACTTTTGAGTTGTTTAACAAAACATTTTTAGCCATGAACAGCGGAGAAATATTAATGGATGGATTCAAGAAAAGAAGCCAGAGAGGCAAGTATCTCCCTCCCCTCCATCCCATGTCGCCCCTGCGCGGCGGCCGGGAGGAAACCCTAGCCCGCCGCCACCAGGGTCCCCCAGCTCTCCTTCCCCCTCCCCCGCCGCCGCCACAGGGCTCGGCCGGGCAAAGCCCGCCAGGCGGCGGCGGCGGCAGGGCATTTTTGATTCCTCGCAGGAGGGGGCCGGCGCGGGGCTGCTCCTTCCAGCTGGGACGCGGCGCTGGCGACGCAGCGTGGCGGCGCGCTGCTGCGGTGGCGGGCGTAGCTGGGCATCAGGCGGCGCGGTGGCTGGCGGTGGCGGTGGCGGCGGCTGGGCTTCGGCCAGATCCGTCGGGCTTCTTCCGTCGAGGCGCGGGCGAGGGCGGCATGGATCCGTCCTCCCGGATGGTATTGGTGGTGCGCACAGGTCCGGGTGGTGCGGCCGGCTGCTGGGGGCTGGTTCCGATCCGCCGGCCCGGTGATGGCGCGGGGCCGATCTGGTGGTGCGTGCCCGGCGGCTCCGGCGCTTGGAGCTCGCCGGGCGACGCGGGTAGGGTAGCGGTTGGGTGTGGCCGTTGCTCCGGCCGTGGGCGGCGTGGGGAGGTCCGGCGCATGGTGGCTTCCCGGTATCGTGGCGGCTTCACGGTGACTCGGCGGATCTGCCTGCAGCGGCGGCCGACTTCTCCGGCGTTGGCTCGTCTGTGATCGGACCGTTTCGACCTTCGCCCCATCTCCTCGTCGCCCGGGCGCTACTTCCATCGAAGGGCTGGCCCTCTCCCAGCTGCGGTCCATTGCTTGTCTCGCGCCCGGTGCAGCAGGACCGAGCTCGTCTCGCGCACGGTGCAGCAGGACTGACATCGTCCCCCTCACGGTGCTGCAGGACCGAGCTCGTCTTGCGCTCGGGGCTGCAGGACGGGTCAATGGATGCCAGTGCTGGTCGGCCTATTGGGTCTCGACGCTGGGGGTCGCCCAGGGGTGCGAAAGGAGGGACCTTTCCGCCAGTCTCTTTGGTTGTGGTAGCGGCGGGTCTCGAGTGAGGTGGTGTGAAGGTCTTGGATGCCAGGGCGGTGGCAGCGCGGTGCTCTTGGGCAGATCCCGTGGCTTGGTGCTGCCCGATGGCCATGGCCGTGTGGGTGGCGTGGTAGCCGGGGTGTTGCGTTCATAAGTGTTGGCCGGGGTGAAAACCTGTATCTTTGGACGGACCGGCGACGCAAAGCTCGTTCCCTTCTTGAAGGCGTCGTCGCGGCTCTCACTGCCCGTCGTGCGGCTCCAGGGGAAACTCTGATCCTCGGATCGGGCGATGGCGGCGCTCCGGTGCCATATCCTTCCTGAAGGCGCTGCCTTGGAGTCCACGGTTCGTCGTATGCGGCTTCATCTCTTCGTGGTGGTAGTGCTAGGGGTGGTGTTGCTGTGCTCAGCGCCTATGTATCCTGCCTTGGGTGTGTGTGGTGGCGGCGTGCATTTGTACCAGGTGATGTTGACCTTTGCTTTATATATACAGCGGGGCAGTAGCCTTTTTCGGTATATTAATGGATAGTTAATCTGCATAAACTACAAGTACCATCAAACATCCCCGTGAAGAACAAATGTATTTTGTAGTACAGACAAATTAGTGTAATTGCAAAATGTCACATGAGTGCTAGAGTTGTAATTCACAAATTAACTCCCATGTAGTTTCAAACAGAAATAGGAAATCTGATGGAGACTGGATAAGTTAACTAGTGATAGGCACTTAATCATTTATTGGACTACACATGTGAATGTGTATAAACTCTGGCTCTTCTGGTTACATACAAAGAATATAGGTTCATTAGAGGAAACAGTACCCAACGTTCAGAAACTGTTTACCTGCATTGCTGTAAGAATGAAAGGAGAATATATCCACAACATCATCATTCTCGCTGGGTAGTATGTCACTATTTTCATCACAATTTTTGTCATGGTGAAGTGAAGTATCTTCTGCTGGAACCCAATCTTCAGGTCTCTCACCTCTGACCCTGATTGCAACACATCAAATTGCAAACATCAGAAAAAATAAATGCATAATTAATTTCTCAATGACCAATTGGTGACATGCAATTTAGGTAAGAGAAATATCTTGAGGACTAGAACCATACAAAGGGATTGACACATATGGCCACCGCTTATCCTGCGCATACGCATGAACCAGAAGTAATCCATACTGCAAAACTGTTAGCAGGGCCTCCCAGAGGGTGATCACATTAGGTGTCCACACCTACACATAAGTGCAAAGTGTTCATTATTACCAACTGTACTCAGTAATTACAGTTAGATAGCACTACAAGAGAATATGACTTTACCTCTAAAATAATATACAGCCAGATGTATGCCCAGAATGACCAAAACAGCTCAACTAACCAAACACCTAAATCGGAAATCTTTTTCATAGAGCCTGCCCTTGGCATAACCACACAGACAGCATGGATCGGGAACAGATCGAACGCAGCAGAACCCACAAGTGTACCTGGACCTAAACCTGCAACAGAAGTACTACCAAATTAGATACAATTAAATAAGATTTGTGTAAAAATATTTACGTCAATCAGTTAACTATACCTCCTGCTGTCAGTTGACCGAGATTACGGATTGCATCGATTGTTGCGAGGGAGATCTGGGGAAAGCTGGTACCAAAAGCAAGCAGAGCAATGTCCGCTATAGTGTAGTTCCAAACCTTCTCATGCTTCACGATAGGCGTATTTGTTTCTGTATCAATTGTAACTACCTCCCGAGAGTGGTTTGTGATGCTCTCCATCGACTTGAAGAACCGGGCAGTGATCGCGGATAAACCAATAAAACAGTACGCTAGGGCAACAGTACAAAGGAAAGCACGAACACCATTTGGAAGCAGTGTTTCGCCATTGAACAGCAGGTACGCATCGCATGATCGAGTGGTACTTCCCATTGTAGTGTTGGCCATCAGACGCGTGCCATAAGACTATATGATTTAGTTCTGGTTCCTGCTACAACCAATGCATATTTCATCAGGTACTACTACTAACATGAAGCAATATAATGCTCAGCTCAGGAAGCAGAAGATAAGCAATGACGAACATGGTATTGTATTTATAACCGACGCCCACATACATAACGAACTTAAGGACGTAGCTAAGTGGGTCGACAACAAACTTAACAACATCAAGAGTCTTTTGATGGAAAGCCTATGCACACACGAGTGATCTGGCAAGCTACCAAACAGTTCTTGGACCTTCTGAAGCAAAATTAGCACTTCCTAACCACATGGAAACTCAGTTGTTCTTCCAGATAGTATTTACAGGTTGTTTAGGGAAAAGATAGCAACAAGAACAGAAAGGAGCTTCCTTTGGCAGTATCAGGAGTTCAGGACCCATGGCGCAGTCAGAATATACTTGTGCAATAAAGGTGTTTGCTCTCAAGTCCCAACCAGAATATCACTAGTGCTTCAACTCAAAAAAAAAAAAATCACTAGTGCAAACTATGCGAATTAATTAACAGGACTAAATCCCAATACAGTACTAGAAAAAATCAACAGTCTTGAGCCACTCACTT
This sequence comes from Triticum urartu, assembly GCF_003073215.2. NCBI lineage: Eukaryota > Viridiplantae > Streptophyta > Magnoliopsida > Poales > Poaceae > Triticum > Triticum urartu. The sequence continues at coordinate 276,371,889 of NC_053025.1, forward strand.
GCTAAAGAGAAGATAACTTCTTTTTCAACCCACTCATGTTTGCCCACGGATTGCTGCAGGCTTGCCGCTCCACCAGGATCTGGGCAAGACGAAACTAACTAATTCATAGGTCAAAGGGGGGAGATGAGATCCTCCCCGACTTCTTGGAAGAGAGAGAGAGAGAGAGAGAGAGAGAGAGAAGAATGTTCCCCGATAATGGGAAAGCGAAGGTGCTCCGAGGAGAGGGGGAGAAGGACGGGCGTGCGTGGGTTACCGGGGGTGAGGAAGAAGATGTAGCTGGAGAAGCAGCGGCGATGTGGGCTCCCCGAGGCGGTGACGTGTGTGCATGCCACTCCTCTCCGATTGATTCGTCTTCCTCTGTTTCCGAATCTGGGGATTTGTTCCCCAAATCTTTTCTTTTGGTTTTCTTTTAAGTTGATCTTCTGGTTGGTGGTGAGCAAAGCAAAAAAAAGGCCTAGCTACGCTAGGTCCTCCTTGGGAGCCTTGCAAGAAGAGCATATAGTACAACCATGATGTGTCGTTGCCCACAAAGTCATGTCTTTTTAATTAAAAATTGTTTGGATAGATGGGTGTGATTGGTGAAATGAAGAGACAAAAAATTATTTGAACACATGTTGTGATTGGTGGAATGAAGACTAAAAAAATTATAAAAAATAAAGTCCGGGATAGGCTGCACCTACATGGCGCATGGTCCCGATACGCCCGCGCAACCTTATATCCAACTCATATATGGGCTAAGTTAGTTTCTTTTTGTTCTCCCATGCCGTGTCGCTCTCGCGAGCGACCGGGGAACCCTAAACGCCGCGCCTCTGACCCTCCCTCCTCTGCCCTTCCCCCTCGCCGCCGCCCAGGGACGCCGTCGGACGAAGCTCGATCGGCGGTGGCGGCGACGTGGCCTCTTCTTTCCCTCCGCTCGTGCTCCGCGGCTGGCGCGAGACGCCCAGTCGAGCAGTGGCGCGGGGATGTGCGCGGGGCCCCACAGCGCGGTGGCGTGCTCTTTGTTCGGCGGCGGAGGAACTAGGTGGTGGCTCGCCGGCAAGCAGGGCAGGGGTCTGCGGTGCGGCGGCGCGGGAGGTACCACTTGAAGGAAATATGCCCTAGAGGCAATAATAAAGTTATTATTTATTTCCTTATATCATGATAAATGTTTATTATTCATGCTAGAATTGTATTAACCGGAAATATAATACATGTGTGAATATATAAACAAACAGAGTGTCACTAGCATGCCTCTACTTCACTAGCTCGTTGATCAAAGATGGTTATGTTTCCTAACCATAGACATGAGTTGTCATTTGATTAACGGGATCACATCATTAGGAGAATGATGTGATTGACTTGACTCATTCCGTTAGCATAGCACTTGATCGTTTAGTTTGTTGCTATTGCTTTCTTCATGACTTATACATGTTCCTATGACTATGAGATTATGCAACTCCCGTTTACCGGAGGAACACTTTGTGTGCCACCAAACGTCACAACGTAACTGGGTGATTATAAAGGTGCTCTACAGGTGTCTCCGAAGGTACTTGTTGGGTTGGCGTATTTCGAGATTAGGATTTGTCACTCCGATTGTCGGAGAGGTATCTCTGGGCCCTCTCGGTAATGCACATCACTTAAGCCTTGCAAGCATTGCAACTAATGAGTTAGTTGCAGGATGATGTATTACGGAACGAGTAAAGAGACTTGCCGGTAACGAGATTGAACTAGGTATTGAGATACCGATGATCGAATCTCGGGCAAGTAACATACCGATGACAAAGGGAACAACGTATGTTGTTATGCGGTCTGACCGATAACAATCTTCGTATAATATGTGGGAGCCAATATGAGCATCCAGGTTCCGCTATTGGTTATTGACCGGAGACGTGTCTCGGTCATGTCTACATTGTTCTCGAACCCGTAGGATCCGCACGCTTAAGGTTTCGACGACAGTTATATTATGAGTTTATGAGTTTTGATGTACCGAAGGAGTTCGGAGTATCGGATGAGATCGGGGACATGACGAGGAGTCTCGAAATGGTCGAGACGTAAAGATCGATATATTGGACGACTATATTCGGACATCAGAAAGGTTCTGAGTGATTCGAGTATTTTTTGGAGTACTGGAGAGTTACGGGAATACGTATTGGGCCTTATTGGGCCATACGGAAAAGAAGGAAAAGGGCCTCAAGGGTGGCCGCACCCCTCCCCTTGGTCTGGTCCAAATTGGACTAGGGAAGGGGGGTACCCCCTTCCTTCCTTCTCCTTTTCCCTTCCTCTTTTCCTATTCCATATGGGAGGTGGAATCCTACTAGGACTAGGGAGTCCTAGTAGGACTCCATACTTGGTGCGCCCCCTCCTAGGGCCGACCTCCTCCTCCCTTGCTCCTTTATATACGGGTGCAGGGGGGCACCCCAAAGACACAACAATTGATCATTGATCTCTTAGCTATGTGCGGTGCCCCCTTCCACCATAATCCTCGATAATATTGTAGCGGTGCTTAGGCGAAGCCCTGCGACGGTAGAACATCAAGATCGTCACCACGCCGTCGTGCTGACGGAACTCTTCCCCGACATTCTGCTGGATCGGAGTCTGGGGATCGTCATCGAGCTGAACGTGTGCTAGAACTCGGAGGTGACGTAGTTTCGGTGCTTGATCGGTCGGGCCGTGAAGACGTACGACTACATCAACCGCGTTGTGCTAACGCTTCCGCTTTCGGTCTACGAGGGTACGTAGACAGCACTCTCCTCTCTCATTGCTATGCATCACCATGATCTTGCGTGTGCGTAGGAAATTTTTGAATTACTATGTTTCCCAACAGTGGCATCCGAGCCTGGTTTTATGCGTTATGTAATATGCACGAGTAGAACACAAGTGAGTTGTGGGCGATATAAGTCATACTGCTTACCAGCATGTCATACTTTGGTTCGGCGGTATTGTTGGATGAAGCGGCCCGGACCGACATTACGCGTACGCTTACGCGAGACTGGTTTTACCGCCGTGCTATGCACATAGGTGACTAGCGGGTGTCAGTTTCTCCAACTTTAGTTGAACCGAGTGTGGCTACGCCTGGTCCTTGCGAAGGTTAAAACAACACCAACTTGACAAACTATCGTTGTGGTTTTGATGCGTAGGTAAGAACGGTTCTTGTTCAGCCCATAGCAGCCACGTAAAACTTGCAACAACAAAGTAGAGGACGTCTAACTTGTTTTTGCAGGGCATGTTGTGATGTGATATGGTCAAGACGTGATGAGATATAAGTTGTTGTATAAGGTGATCATGTTTTGTTGAAGTTATCGGCAACTGGCAAAAGCCTCATGGTTATCTCTCTATTGCATAAGATGCAAGCGCCAAATAATTACTTTACTTTATCGCTATGCGATAGCAATGGTTGCAAGAGCAATTGTTGGCGAGACAACCATATGACAACACATTGATATAGATCAAGATGATGGAGATCATGGTGTCATGCTGGTGATGATGGAAATCATGACGATGTTTTGGAGATGGATATCAAAGGCACAAGATGATGATGGCCATATCATGTCACATATTATGATTGCATGTGATGTTTATATTTTATGCATCTTATCTTGCTTTAATTGACGGTAGCATTATAAGATGATCTCTCACTAAATTTAAAGATAAAAGTGTTCTCCCTGAGTATGCACCGTTGCCAAAGTTCGTCGTGCCCAGACACCACGTGATGATCGGGTGTGATAAGCTCTACATCCATCTACAATGGGTGCAAGCCAGTTTTGCACACGCAGAATACTTAGGTTAAACTTGACGAGCCTAGCATATGCAGATATGGCCTCGGAACACTGAGACTGAAAGGTCGAGCGTGAATCATATAGTAGATATGATCAACATAAGTGATGTTCACCATTGAAAGCTACTCCATTTCACATGATGATCGGTTATGGTTTAGTTGATTTGGATCACGTGATCACTTAGAGGATTATAGGGATGTCTATCTAAGTGGGAGTTCTTAAGTAATATGATTAATTGAACTTAAATTTATCATGAACTTAGTCCTGGTAGTATTAGCATATCTACGTTGTAGATCAATAGCTCACATTTAGCTCCCCTGTTTTATTTTTGATATGTTCCTAGAGAAAACTAAGTTGAAAGATGTTAGTAGCAATGATGCGGATTGGATCCGTGATCTGAGGTTTATCCTCATTGGTGCACAGAAGAATTATGTCCTTGATGCACCGCTAGGTGACAGACCTATTGCAGGAGCAGATGCAGACGTCATGAACGTTTGGCTAGCTCAATATGATGACTACTTGATAGTTTAGCACCATGCTTAATCAGACAACTAGTAAAGTACACATCAATAACATGTATATCAAATATACTTTGTTCACTTTGCCATCCTTCTTATCGCCAATCACTTGGGGTAGTTCCGCTTCCAGTGACCAGTCCCTTTGCAGTAGAAGCACTTAGTCTCAGGCTTAGGTCCAGGGGCTTCTCTTGAGCAGCAACTTGCTTGCCGTTCTTCTTGAAGTTCCCCTTCTTCCCTTTGCCCTTCTCTTGAAACTAGTGGTCTTGTCAACCATCAACACTTGATGTCTTTTCTTGATTTCTACCTTCCGATTTCAGCATCACGAAGAGCTTGGGAATTATTTTATCCCTTGCATATTATAGTTCATCACTAAGTTCTAGTAACTTGGTGATGGTGACTAGAGAACTTTGTCAATTACTATCTTATCTGGAAGATTAACTCCCACTTGATTCAAGCAATTGTAGTACCCAGACAATCTGAGCACATGCTCACTGGTTGAGCTAATCTTGTAGGCAAAGTACTTTCAGAGGTCTTCTCGCCTAACATCCCACCTAAACCTCCATCAACTGCGCAACTATAGTCATCATATTGACTAGCCAACATTATAACGCTGCATCTGCTCCTGCAATAGATTCTGTCACCTTTAGGATCCGTGATCTGAGGATATCGTGACTGCTGCACAGAAGGATTATGTCTTTGACACCGCTAGGTGACAGACCTATTGCAGAGATGCAGACGTTATGAACGTTTGGCTAGCTCAATATGATGACTACTTGATAGTAGTGCACCATGCTTAACGGCTTAGAATCGGGACTTCAAAGACGTTTTGAACGTCATGGACCATATGAGATGTTCTAGGAGTTGAAGTTAATATTTCAAGCAAATACCCGAGTTGAGAGATATGAAGTCTCCAACAAGTTCTATAGCTAAAAGATGGAGGAGAATAGCTCAAGCAGTGAGCATGTGCTCAGATTGTCTGGGTACTACAATCGCTTGAATCAAGTGGGAGTTAATCTTCTAGATAAAATAGTGATTGACAGAATTCTCTAGTCACCATCACCAAGTTAGTAGAACTTCGTGATGAACTATAATATGCAAGGATGACGAAAACAATTCCCAAGCTCTTCGTGATGACAAATCGGTGAAGGTAGAAATCAAGAAAAACATCAAGTGTTGATGGTTGAACAAGACCACTAGTTTCAAGAGAAAGGGCAAAGGGAAGAAGGGGAACTTCAAGAAGAACGGCAAACAAGTTGCTGCTCAAGTGAAGAAGCCCAAGTCTGGACCTAAGCCTGAGACTAAGTGCTTCTACTGCAAAGGGACTAGTCACTGGAAGCGGAACTGCCCCAAGTATTTGGCGGATAAGAAGGATGGCAAAGTGAACAAAGGTATATTTGATATACAGATTATTGATGTGTATTTTACTAGTGTTCGTAGCAACCCCTCGGTATTTGATACTGGTTCAGTTGCTAAGAGTAGTAACTCGAAACGGGAGTTGCAGAATGAACCAGACTAGTTAAGGGTGAAGTGACGATGTGTGTTGGAAGTGGTTCCAAGATTGATATGATCATCATCGCACACTCCCTATACTTTTGGGATTAGTGTTGAACCTAAATAAGTGTTATTTGGTGTTTGCGTTGAGCATGAATATGATTTGATCATGTTTATTGCAATACGGTTATTCATTTAAGTAAGAGAATAAATTGTTGTTCTGTTTACATGAATAAAACCTTATATGGTTACACACCCAATGAAAATGGTTCGTTGGATCTCGATCGTAGTGATACACATATTCATAATATTGAAACCAAAAGATGCAAAGTTAATAATGATAGTGCAACTTATTTGTGGCACTGCCGTTTAGGTCATATTGGTGTAAAGCGCATGAAGAAACTCCATGCTGATGGGCTTTTGGAATCACTTGATTATGAATCACTTGATGCTTGCGAACCATGCCTCATGGGCAAGATGACTAAGACTCCGTTCTCCGGAACAATGGAGCGAGCAACTGACTTATTGGAAATAATACATACTGAATGTATGTGGTCCGATGGATATTGAGGCTCGTGGCAGGTATCATTATTTTCTGATCTTCACAGATGATTTGAGCAGATATGAGTATATCTACTTGATGAAACACAAGTCTGAAATATTTGAAATGTTCAAAGAATTTCAGAGTGAAGTGGAGAATCATCATAACAAAAATGAAAGTTTCTACGATATGATCGCAGAAGTAAAATATTTGAGTTACGAGTTTGGCCTTCAGTTAAAAACAATGTGAAATAGTTTCACTACTCACGCCACCTGGAAGACCACAGCATAATGGTGTGTCCGAACGTCATAACCGTACTTTATTAGATATGGTGCGATCTATGATGTCTCTTACCGATCTACCACTATCGTTTTGGGGTTATGCATTAGAGACAACTGCATTCACGTTAAATAGGGCACCATCTAAATCCGTTGAGACGACACTGTATGAACTATGGTTTGTCAAGAAACCTAAGCTATCGTTTCTTAAAGTTTGAGGTTGCAATGCTTATGTGAAAAATTTTCAACTTGATAAGCTCAAACCCAAATCGGAGAAGTGCGTCTTCATAGGATACCCAAAAGAAAATGTTGGGTACACCTTCTGTCACAGATCCGAAGGCAAGATATTTGTTGCTGAGAATGGATCCTTTCTAGAGAAGGAGTTTCTCTCGAAAGAAGTGAGTGGGAGGAAAGTAGAACTTGATGAGGTAACTGTACCTGCTCCCTTATTGGAAAGTAGTTCATCACAGAAATCTGTTTCTGTGACTACTACACCAATTAGTGAGGAAGCTAATGATGATGATCATGTAACTTTAGATCAAGTTACTACTGAACCTCATAGGTAAACCAGAGTGGGATCTGCACCAGAGTGGTACGGTAATCCTGTTCTGGAAGTCATGTTACTAGACCATGACGAACTTGCGAACTATGAGGAAGCGATGATGAGCCCAGATTCCGCGAAATGGCTTGAGGCCATGAAATCTGAGATGAGATCCATGTATGAGAACAAAGTATGGACTTTGATTGACTTGCCCTGATCGGCGAGCCATTGAGATTAAATGGATCTTCAAGAGGAAGACAGACGCTGATAGTAGTGTTACTATCTACAAAGCTAGAATTGTCGCAAAAAGGTTTTCGACAAGTTCAAGGTGTTGACTACGATGAGAGTTTCTCACTCGTATCTATGCTTAAGTCTGTCCGAATCATGTTAGCAATTGCCGCATTTTATGAAATCTGGCAAATGGATAAACAAAACTGCATTCCTTAATGGATTTATTAAAGAAGAGTTGTATATGATGCAACCAGAAGGCTTTTGTCAATCCTAAAGATAGATCAAAATAAGTTTTTCAATGAGTACATACCTTGACAAGATTTTGAAGTAGTTCAAAATGGAACAGTCAAAAAGGAGTTCTTGCCTATGTTACAAGGTGTGAAGTTGAGTAAGACTCAAAACCCGACCACGGCAGAAGATAGAGAGAGAATGAAAGTCATTCCCTATGCCTCAGCCATAGGTTCTATAAAGTATGCCATGCTGTGTACCAGACCTATTGTATACCCTGCCCTGAGTTTGGCAAAGGAGTACAATAGTGATCTAGGAGTAGATCACTGGACATTGGTCAAAATTATCCTTAGTGGAATAAGGATATTGTAACATCCCAAATTTTCAATTTGGAATGTTATACATTAGATCATCATGCATATCATATTTTATTTTGCTTTTGGTTTTGATCCTAGAAAATCCTAAGCAACTCAAGGACCCACGGAGAGAGTTGGGGATTTCGTTATTTACATATTTGAGTTTTCTCAAAATTATGTAAACAGGATCATTTGATTTTATTTATTTTATCATCAATTATTTCTATTACAAAAATATGAGAGAGGGAATAAAATGACTTTCCCAAAATATAGAAATATTGAGGATTCGATAAAAAATCAAATAAGATTTATTTCGGAGTTTTTCGGTATTTTTATTTGAATTTAGGAAAAATGCGCGTTTTTCAAGGTTGTAGTTTGGACCCAGATAAATGTTCACTTTATCGGGCTTGATTTTAGGAACCCGAGAAAATTTATTTCGTTACTTTTGGAGTCCGTTTAGTATTTCTTTTTATTTTTCTTCCGAGCGGATTTATAAAAAAAACGCGGAACCGACTTTGGGCCGTACTCGGCCAGGACACCGCCTGGCCGGGGCCTTTATAAGGCGCGCCCGAGGCCCGAGCCGAGCCAGCCCACCCCGCCGCCCAAACCCTAGCCGCCGCCAGCCACCGCAGCCGCCGCCGCCGCCCGCCGCCGCCGGAGTTGCGCGCCGCCCGAGGTTCGCCGCCGCCTCATTTTCTGTGCTGTTTAAAAAAATTCTGTTCGTCGTTTTTCTTTTTCGTCGGATTTTTCGCGGTTATTTTCTGATCGCGATTTCTGATCCGATTTTCGTTTTAGTATAAATTTTCGCTCGTTTATCAGAATCGGGCGATTCAAGCGCCTGGAGTTTCGTCTCGAAACCCTCTTTCCGAATAATCAACTTAAACATGTTTTTGCTACTGTAAAATTTTCCCTAGATCCAAATTACTAGAACGAAGTTGTTTTCTTTCGCCGTTTGATTTTTTTGCTTCGTTCGATTTGATTCTTTTTGCAAACCAGTGTTCTTAAGTTGAACTTTCTGGTTAGATCTTCTATTTGAGTTTTACCCGTGCATTAGATGAGTACTTATTGTATGCGTGTTGTTTGTCTGCGATAGAATACCCGGAGTGCGCCGCCTGTTACGTTGAATCTCTAGGTTTCACGGATCATCAGCAAGGCAAGTAACACTTTGATCATACCTTTTCTACAACCCAGTTTTATTGCATTAGATCAATCCTCACACATTGCATGATTAGGATCTAATTAAATTGTGGGATGGGAAGTAGATGAGGTAGTACCTATTACCTGTTTATTATCAAACCTTTGGGAGTTACTTCTACGTTTGCTTATTATGCCATGCTATGCTAGTAGACGTGGATTGGGTGAGTGATATCCATGATAGATGTGAGATTGATAATTAATGGTTTATCTAAGGTGGCAACTTAAACACACATCTGGGTGGATTGAGGCACCTGGGGTTTCCAGGACTTGCCTGTTTTTCTTTTGGACCGCCACCCAGGCTCAAAGGGATCATGAGATTATTCATACTAGAAACTTCCGTGTGCAGCCACAAGCCATTATGGGCTCTGGCATAGTTGACTAAGTTGTGCGAACTCTTACAGTGGTAGACTAGCAGATGTAGGGGATGTAGGTGGTACGGTCTACCCGATCGTTAGGTGCTAGCGCTTCTGAAAGACTATGTCTCGGTCATCCGTTTCTCAAACACCCTGTAGTGCGAGAAACCAAACGGAGGCGATTGAGTCTTGTGGGAAAAGTGCGCAAACCTCTGCAGAGTGTAATAAACTAATCATGATTAGCCGTCCCCGGTTATGGACATCTTGAGTATCTAGTACCTGGATTATCATGTGAATCTCAACATGTTACTCTAAATTAATTTTGTTGGGTTTTAATGATGTTACTTAATTGGGATTGAGAATGTTGTCAACCATTCTCAATGTTTAACAACCACCATGATAGTAATTAAATTTATTCATTTGAAGTAGGGAAAAATTGGCTTTATGCAAAAACTGTAACCATAGAGCTTTCCACCAGCCAAATATGCATATAGTATAGCTGTTGCATTCCATTATTCTCTATGTGTTACCTTGCCAGCATATTCCATGTGCTGACCCGTTTTCGGGCTGCAACGTTAATATTGCAGACTTTTCAGACGACGATTGAGGAGTTTTAGGTCGTGGTTCTATACTCAGTGATGCCGTTGGAGTTGATGGACTCACTTATCTTCCAAGCCTTCCGCTGTTATCGTGATTAGATGGCCTTAAGCCATATTTATTGTAATAAGTTCTCTTTTGAGACACTCGATGTATTAAGTGTGTGATTGCTACTCTATTATAAATCCTCCGAGTACTGTGTGGTGTCAGCATTACTGATCCAGGGATGACACGGAGCACAGAGATCAAGACTGTTTGAGGTCTGGTCGCTACAGAGATGGTATCAGAGCACACACTGACTGTAGGACACGACCACTAAGCTAAAGACCTAGATCACTACTCACTCTCCTCTCTTCCGACTTATCATCTTTTCTACTCTTTAGGATGACGGATGCAAGGAACAAGTTCACACAACCAGATGAAGATACACCCTTTGGACGCCACTTTAAGGAAGTCACTAGATACCTGAACATAGGAGTACCAAGCTTCACGGGAACCTACAACGCCACCTTACCTGAAGAAGAGCGCTGGATGATTCAAGTTCAAATTCCAGGAAGGACGTTCATGCAAGTCACTGAGCCCATAGAGTTTTCTTTTGATGCACCAACTTGAAGTCTAGGAAAGAGCATGGCAGCTCACATCGCCATGGGACGCATTGGAGAATTTTACCGCAAGGATCTTAAGGATACTATCTACCAGATTTGTGGGCGCCGAGATGAACACTGGGAGATGATCAGCACCAGGAAAGATAGATCAATTGCAACTTTTATTCAGGAGTTAAACCAGCACATTCGACGACAGGAGAATCAGATGTGCGTCGACATGATAGATCTGAAGAAGGCTAAAACTAGAATCAAGGAACTGGAGGAAGAACTCAAGGTTACACGTGAAGATTATGAAGAAGAAATTGAAGTATTGGTGGATAAGAATGCCGACCTAACTATGAAGCTAGGAATAATTATGGGAGGCCCGACACTAGTAGATGAAGACGAAGAACCCAAGGAGATTAGCCCAGAAGACTACATCATCATTGACGGCACCGACTCGGAACAAGATAATAGCGATGATGACTATGTGGATGAAGCAGGAGCAGATATCATGGAGTCTACAACCGTAGAATATTTCTAGTAGACCACCTCATCAGTAGTAGTAGTCCACCATGTAAATATAGTAGTCCGAGCACTTTTGCGATAGCTAGATCGATTGTATGTCCTTGTTTGATTGATTGAAGTGAATTGTTTGTTTTTGCCTCATGTGCATATGGGTAGTGTTTTCCCTTTAGACCCCCTCTATTCTTATATCTCGTCTTTTCTAAAACCCTCAGATGCCTCCGAGACGTGACCCCGGATTTGCCTTTCCGCCGGAGCTCACCCAGTTGATCCAGCAGCAGAACACCTTGATGCAGTTGCTAGTTCAGAATCAGAATCAAGGGAACAACAACAACACCCCACCACCACCACCACCACCTGTTGACCACTTAGCCCGTTTTCTTAGGCTGAATCCGCCGGTGTTTTCCAGTAGCACCGAGCCGATAGTAGCAGATGATTGGCTCCGCAAGATAGCTAGGGAGTTGACCACAGCAGGATGCACAGATGTGGAGAAGGTTAAGTTTGCCGCACATCAGTTAGAAGGACCCGCAGCATCCTGGTGGGAGAATTTCACAGCCACCTTCCCAGTCGACACTGTCACATGGGACCAGTTTCAGCAGGCTTTTCGTACTGCCCATGTTTCAGCAGGAGCAATGGCCATGAAGAAGCGTGAGTTTCGTAACTTGCGCCAAGGAGGACGGACAGTTGGCCAGTATGTGGAGGAGTTTAGTAAGCTAGCACGATATGCCCCAGATGACGTTGCTACAGGTGCAGCTAAGCAGGAGAAATTCCTGGAAGGATTGAATGATGAGTTGAGTATGCAGTTGATGGTAGCCACCTTCAACAACTACCAGGAGTTGGTAGATCATGCGCTTATGATTGAAGGGAAGCAGCAACAAATTGAGAACCGCAAGAGGAAGTATGGACAAGGAAAGTATAATTCAGGAGCTCAGCAGAAGCCTCGTTTTACCCCTAGACCAGGAGGACATTTTTAGCATACCCATGGAGTAGGTAGCTCGCACAATCACAATGGCACCAAGAATGGTAATGGGAATGGAGGAAGCAACGGACAGAACCGCAACACCCCATCCACCCCAGCCAAGAAGGACTTGAGCCACGTCACTTGCTATAAGTGTTCGAAGCCAGGACATTATGCAAATGAATGTCCTGAAGGCCAAAATGGCAATGGAAGTTCTGGGAAGAAGCCGAACCCTTTCAACAGGGGACAGGTGAACCACGTTAGCGTGGAGGAGGTTGAAGCTCAGCCCGATGCAGTAATAGGTAAGTTTTTGGTTAAGTCATTTACTGCACTCGTTCTTTTTGATACTGGTGCATCGCATTCATACATATCAAGGGGATTTGTGGATAAGTATAACCTACCAATCCAAGCCCTTAGGTCACCCATGTTAGTAACCTCGCCAGGAGCAGAGTATGTGGCTAGCCTATGGTGTGATCGGTTACCATTAAGGATTGGTAACTATGTTTTTCCCTCTGACCTAATAGTATTGGAATCTCAAGGATTGGATGTGATATTAGGCATGGATTGGTTATCAAAGTATGAAGGGAATATTGAGTGTGCTAGTAAGTCAATTTTGCTTACCACACCAGAAGGGAGAAGGATCAAGTATGTATCCCGGCATGTACCAAAGAGGACACTAGTAAATTCCTTATCAGGAGTTGTGCAGGAGGAAGTACCAGTGGTGAAGTATTTTCCTGATGTATTTCCCGAAGAGTTGCCAGGCATGCCACCGGATAGAGACATTGAGTTTTTGATTGAGCTTTTGCCAGGCACTGGGCCAATATCGAAGAGACCATATAGGATGCCAGCAAAAGATTTGGTGGAAATTAAGAAGCAGATTAAGGAGTTACTGGATAAAGGTTACATTCGCCCAAGTTCTTCGCCTTGGGGATCACCAGTACTTCTAGTAGAGAAGAAGGATGGATCGTTAAGGATGGTTGTTGACTATCGAGGATTGAATGAAGTAACAATCAAGAACAAGTACCCGCTACCAATGATCAATGATCTGTTTGATCGATTGCAAGGAGCTAAAGTGTTTTCCAAGATCGATTTGCGATCAGGATACCATCAGTTGAAGATTCGAGAACAGGATATTCCGAAGACAGCTTTTACCACCAGGTATGGGCTGCATGAGTATACCGTTATGTCATTTGGACTGACTAATGCGCCTGCCTATTTTATGAACATGATGAACAAAGTGTTTATGGAGTTTTTGGATAAGTTCGTCGTAGTGTTCATTGATGATATCCTGGTATATTCGAAGAATGAAGAGGAGCATAAGGAGCATTTGCGTTTGGTACTTGGAAAGCTTAGAGAACATCAATTATATGCCAAGTTCAACAAATGTGAATTTTGGTTGAAGGAAGTAGGATTCCTCGAACATGTTATATCTGGAGAAGGTATAGCAGTAGATCCCGCTAAAGTTGAAACCGTGACCAAGTGGGAAGCCCCAACTACCGTTGGAGAGATCCGGAGTTTTCTTGGACTCGCAGGATACTACCGGAGGTTTATTGAGAATTTCTCAAAGATCGCGAAGCCTATGACGGAGTTGTTGAAGAAGGATACTAAGTTCAAATGGACTGATGAGTGTGAGGCAAGTTTCCAGGAATTGAAGAAACGTTTGGTTACCTCACCAGTGTTGATTTTGCCAGATCAAACCAAGGACTATGAGGTGTATTGTGACGCTTCATGTCGAGGACTTGGAGCAGTGCTTATGCAGGAAGGGAGAGTTGTTTCGTATGCTTCACGACAACTGAAGCCTCACGAATTGAATTATGCTACGCATGATTTGGAGTTAGCAGCCGTAGTGCATGCATTGAAGACATGGAGACATTTCCTCATTGAAAATCATTGTGAGGTGTACACGGATCATAAGAGTCTGAAGTACATTTTCACGCAGAAGGAGTTGAACCTCAGACAAAGGAGATGGTTGGAGCTCATCAAGGATTATGATATGAAATTACATTACCATCCCGGAAAAGCTAATGTAGTAGCTGATGCATTAAGCCGCAAGAGCCATGTCAATATGTTAATGACGGGAGAAATACCCAAGGAGTTAGCAGAAAATCTTCGTGAGCTATGTTTGGAGATAGTTCCGAGAGGCTATGTAGCAACATTGGAAATTCAGTCAACTTTGATGGATAGAATCAGAGAAGCTCAGAAAATAGACAAAGAGATTGCCGCTATAAAGGAGAAACTGAGCAAGGGAAAAGCTAAAGGATTTCGTGAGGATGAGCACGGCACCCTATGGTTTGAAGACCGTGTTTACGTGCCCAATGACCCGGAGATCAGAAAGTTGATTCTGCAAGAGGCACATGATTCACCGTATTAGATTCACCCAGGAAATACCAAGATGTATTTGGATTTGAAGGATATTTTCTGGTGGACCGGAATGAATAAGGATATTGCAGAGTATGTAGCAGTTTGTGACGTATGTCAGAGAGTAAAGGCAGAGCATCAGAAGCCAGCAGGATTGTTGCAACCATTGCCGATACCCGGATGGAAATGGGATAAGCTAGGCATGGATTTTATCACGGGATTACCAAGGACTCGTTCAGGCTATGACTCAATTTGGGTCGTAGTTGATCGATTGACGAAGGTAGCTCATTTCATCCCAGTAAAGACCACTTACACCAGTGCTAGGTTGGCAAAGATATACATGACCAGGATCGTATGTTTGCATGGAGTTCCGAGGAGCATCGTATCAGATAGAGGAACCCAGTTTACCTCAAAGTTCTGGAAGCAGTTGCATGAGACTTTGGGTACTAGGTTAGAATTTAGTACAGCTTTTCATCCGCAGACAGATGGACAGACTGAGAGAGTCAATCAGATTTTGGAGGATATGCTGAGAGCTTGTGCGCTAGATTATGGATCTAGTTGGGACGATAATTTGCCATATGCAGAGTTCTCTTACAATAATAGCTATCAGACCAGTTTGAAGATGGCCCCTTTCAAGGCTTTGTACGGAAGGAGGTGCAGGACACCGTTGTCATGGGACGAAGTTGGAGACCGCCAGTTGTTTGGACCAGATTTGATTAAGGAGTCTGAACAGAAGGTGAAGTTGATTCGCGATAGGCTCAAGGTAGCCCAGTCCAGGCAGAAGAGCTACGCAGATTCTAAACGCAAGGAGACAGTTTACGAAGTCGGAGATAGAGCTTATCTTCGAGTATCCCCACTTCGAGGGATTAAGCGCTTTGGAGTTAAGGGGAAGTTAGCGCCACGATTTGTAGGACCATATCGAGTTTTGGAGCGTATGGGAGAAGTGGCTTACAAGTTGGAATTGCCAGAAGGATTAACAGGAGTTCATGATGTGTTTCATGTTTCTCAGTTGAAGAAGTGTCACGCGGAGATGGCTGACATACCTTTGAGAGACACAGTGCCATTGGAAGCAATTCAGTTGGATAACAATTTGACCTATGAGGAGAAACCAGTCAAGATTCTTGAGTTTGCCAGCCGAGTTAATCGTAGCAAGGTTATCAAGTTTTGCAAAGTTCAGTGGAGCCACCACACGGAGGATGAAGCCACCTGGGAGCGAGAGGAAGATTTGCTCAAAGACCACCCTCACCTATTTTCTAGCCAACCCGAATCTCGAGGGCGAGATTCATCTTAAGGGGGGTAGGTTTTTGTAACATCCCAAATTTTCAATTTGGAATGTTATACATTAGGTCATCATGCATATCATATTTTATTTTGCTTTTGGTTTTGATCCTAGAAAATCCTAAGCAACTCAAGGACCCACGGAGAGAGTTGGGGATTTCGTTATTTACATATTTGAGTTTTCTCAAAATTATGTAAACAGGATCATTTGATTTTATTTATTTTATCATCAATTATTTCTATTACAAAAATATGAGAGAGGGAATAAAATGACTTTCCCAAAATATAGAAATATTGAGGATTTAATAAAAAATCAAATAAGAAGATTTATTTCGGAGTTTTTCGGTATTTTTATTTGAATTTAGGAAAAATGCGTGTTTTTCAAAGTTGTAGTTTGGGCCCAGATAAATGTTCACTTTATCGGGCTTGATTTTAGAAACCCGGAAAAATTTATTTCGTGATTTTTGGAGTCCGTTTAGTATTTCTTTTTATTTTTCTTCCGAGCGGAATTATTAAAAAAAACGCGGAACCGACTTTGGGCCGTACTCGGCCAGGACTCCGCCTGGCCGGGGCCTTTATAAGGCGCGCCCGAGGCCCGAGCCGAGCCAGCCCACCGCCGCCCTAACCCTAGCGCGCCCCAGCCCCAGCCGCCGCCGCCGCCGGAGTTGCGCGCCGCCCGAGGTTCGGCGCCGCCTCGTTTTTCATGCTATTTAAAAAAATTTTGTTCGACATTTTTCTTTTTCATCGGATTTTTCCGCGGTTATTTTCTGATCGCGATTTCTAATTCGATTTTCGTTTTGGTATAACTTTTCGCTCGTTTGTCGGAATCAGGCGATTCAAGCGCCTGGAGTTTCGTCTCGAAACCCTCTTTCCGAATAATCAACTTAAACATGTTTTTGCTACTGTAAAATTTTCCCTAGATCCAGATTACTAGAACGAAGTTGTTTTCTTTCGCCGTCTGATTTCTTTTGCTTCGTTCGATTTGATTCTTTTGCAAACCAGGGTTCTTAAGTTGAACTTTCTGGTTAGATCTTCTATTTGAGTTTTACCTGTGCATTAGATGAGTACTTATTGTATGCTTGTTGTTTGTCTGCGATAGAATACCCGGAGTGCGCCGCCTGTTACTTCGAATCTCTAGGTTTCGCGGATCATCAGCAAGGCAAGTAACACTTTGATCATACCTTTTCTACAACCCAGTTTTATTGCATTAGATCAATCCTCACACGTTGCATGATTAGGATCTAATTAAATTGTGGGATGGGAAGTAGATGAGGTAGTACCTATTACCTGTTTATTATCAAACCTTTGGGAGTTACTTCTACGTTTGCTTATTATGCCATGCTATGCTAGTAGACGTGGATTGGGTGAGTGATATCCATGACAGATGTGAGATTGTTAATTAATGGTTTATCTAAGGTGGCAACCTAATACACATCTGGGTGGATTGAGGCACCTGGGGTTTCCAGGACTTGCCTGTTTTTCTTTTGGACCGCCACCCAGGCTCAAAGGGATCATGAGATTATTCATGCTAGAAACTTCCGTGTGCAGCCACAAGCCATTATGGGCTCTGGCATAGTTGACTAAGTTGTGCGAACTCTTACAGTGGTAGACTAGCAGATGTAGGGGATGTAGGTGGTACGGTCTACCCGATCGTAAGGTGCTAGCGCTTCTGAAAGACTATGTCTCGGTCATCCGTTTCTCAAACACCCTGTAGTGCGAGAAACCAAACGGAGGCGATCGAGTCTTGTGGGGAAAAGTGCGCAAACCTCTGTAGAGTGTAACAAACTAATCATGGTTAGCCGTGTCCCCGGTTATGGACATCTTGAGTATCTAGTACCTGAATTATCATGTGAATCTCAACATGTTACTCTAAAATTAATTTTGTTGGGTTTTAATGATGTTATTTAATTGGGATTGAGAATGCTGTCAACCATTCTCAATGTTTAACAACCACCATGATAGTAATTAAATTTTATTCCTTTGAAGTAGGGAAAAATTGGCTTTACGCAAAAACTGTAACCATAGAGCTTTCCACCAGCCAAATATGCATATAGTATAGCTGTTGCATTCCATTACTTTCTGTGTGTTACCTTGCCAGCATATTCCATGTGCTGGCCCGTTTTCAGGCTGCAACGTTAATGTTGCAGACTTTTTAGACGACGATTAAGGAGTTTTTAGGTCGTGGTTCTATACTCAGTGATGCCGTTGGAGTTGATGGACTCACTTATCTTCCAAGCCTTCCGCTGTTATCGTTATTAGATGGCCTTAAGCCATATTTATTGTAATAAGTTCTCTTTTGAGACACTCGATGTAATAAGTGTGTGATTGCTACTCTGCTATAAATCCTCCGAGTACTGTGTGGTGTCAGCATTACTGATCCAGGGATGACACCGGAGCACAGAGATCAGACTGTTTGAGGTCTGGTCGCTACAGAGATGGTATCAGAGCACACACTGACTGTAGGACACGACCACTAAGCTAAAGACCTAGATCACTACTCACTCTCCTCTCTTCCGACTTATCATCTTTTCTACTCTTTAGGATGACGGATGCAAGGAACAAGTTCACACAACCAGATGAAGATACACCCTTTGGACGCCACTTTAAGGAAGTCACTAGATACCTGAACATAGGAGTACCAAGCTTCACGGGAACCTACAACGCCACCTTACCTGAAGAAGAGCGCTGGATGATTCAAGTTCAAATTCCAGGAAGGACGTTCATGCAAGTCACTGAGCCCATAGAGTTTTCTTTTGATGCACCAACTTGAAGTCTAGGAAAGAGCATGGCAGCTCACATCGCCATGGGACGCATTGGAGAATTTTACCGCAAGGATCTTAAGGATACTATCTACCAGATTTGTGGGCGCCGAGATGAACACTGGGAGATGATCAGCACCAGGAAAGATAGATCAATTGCAACTTTTATTCAGGAGTTAAACCAGCACATTCGACGACAGGAGAATCAGATGTGCGTCGACATGATAGATCTGAAGAAGGCTAAAACTAGAATCAAGGAACTGGAGGAAGAACTCAAGGTTACACGTGAAGATTATGAAGAAGAAATTGAAGTATTGGTGGATAAGAATGCCGACCTAACTATGAAGCTAGGAATATTTATGGGAGGCCCGACACCAGTAGATGAAGACGAAGAACCCAAGGAGATTAGCCCGGAAGACTACATCATCATTGTGTCGGCATTCTATCCATCCATTGGTAAGGATGTTTTGTTAACATTGTGGTGCTCTATCCATCCATTTCTTTGTTTGCATTTATGGAGCACCCTAGCTTGAGTCAACCGAGCTCTACTTTTGCTATATCGTGAATCCTGGCAGATTGTTGACATGTTTATCGATTTTGCCGAGGATGTTGCTATTGATCCGTGCATGCTATGTTGTTGTTCTTGCCATGTCTAGCTTCTATGCTATGTATTCTTGACGGGTGTATTCTTAGTTTGTCATGCTATGCTCTGTAGTGAGTGCATCGAGCTCGTAAACATGCCTACTCGTTAACTGATTTGCATGCTCCAGTTTTTTCTCCAAGTCTGAGATCTGTTTATGTTTTTGCCATGTTCACATGCTTGCAATTGTATTTTCTGCTCCCTTTTGGCTCAAGGTCACTAAGAGACTTTTGTTAAGTGCTTTGAGTAGCTTCATGTCATGCCTTGCTTTGTCATGTTAAGTTCCTGTAGCATATAGTTTTCATGCTCTAAAGTGTGCTTCCTGATGATAAATTCCAGACTTGTGTTAATTTCACTAAGTCTGAAACATGTTATCATTTGCACTTTTGCCATGCTTGTTTGATCCTGTTAATGGATGAATTAACCGTAGCTCAGTGTTCATCTTTTGTCAGGCTTCATGAGTGGATCCCTGTCATGTATTTTGTTGTCATGTTCGAGTGCTGTAGCATATTTATCTTGATGCATTTAGTTGGTCATTTGCTGATTATCGCAGACCGGTGCCATATTTGTTTTGCTTGACATTTCCAAACCGTGCATCCGATTCCGGTGATCTTTATATCGATTTCAACCAAAATCACCTCACCTTTCCAATGGCACTCTTGGATTTCCATGTTGAGGCCAGGTTCAATCATTTCTTTCCAAATCATGCATATGCATCACATACCACATCCCGCATATCATACCATGTTCATGTGTTGGTTGTTTACTATGTTGTGTGCTTCTTTCCGGTGTTGCTTCTTCGGTTGGTTCCGGTAACGTCGTGTTTGTGAGGACCCGTTCTACGTATGTTTGTCTTCTTCATGGACTCATTCTTCTTCCTTGCGGGATCTCAGGCAAGATGACCATACCCTCGAAATCACTTCTATCTTTGCTTGCTAGTTTCTCGCTCTTTTGCTATGCCTATGCTGCGATACCTACCACTTGCTTATCATGCCTCCCATATTGTTAAACCAAGCCCCTAACCCACCTTGTCCTAGCAAACCGTTGTTTGGCTATGTTACCGCTTTGCTTAGCCCCCTCTTATAGCGTTGTTAGTTGCAGGTGAAGATTGAAGTTTGTTCCTTGTTGGAACATGGAGATGTTGTTCCTTGTTGGAACATGTTTACTTGTTGGGATATCACCATACCTCTTATTTAATTAATGCATCTATATACTTGGTAAAGGGTTGTGACACCCTCGATGCGGCTATATCTCCTACGTGTCGAAGCATGACTTAGAGGCATAACCGCATTGAAAGCAATGTCGCAAGTAAGGTAATCTTCACAACAACCCATGTAAATTTATATAAAAGGGGAAAGGATACATAGTTGGATTACACTCGCCATGTCACACAAATACATGAATAACATTACAATCATCCAATACACTCATGGTCCGACTACGGTACCAAAATAATAGATCAACCTCCACATGCGACAAAGTCCCCGATCACCCCAACTGGGCACCACTACTGATCATCTGGGAAAGACACATAGTAACGGCGAGAGTCTTCGTCGAACTCCCACTTGAGCTCAAGCGCATCGTCTGGAACGGTATCATCAGTCCCTGCATCTAGTTTTGGAAGTAAACTGTGAGTCACGGGGACTCAGCAATCTTGCACCCTCACGATCAAGACTATTTAAGCTTATAGGTAAGGCAAGGTAATATGTGGAGCTGCGGCAAGCAACTAGCATAAATGGTGGATAACCTGTTCGCAAAAGAGAGCGAGAAGAGAAGGCAAAGCACGAACGAAGAACTATGATCAAGAAGTGATCCTATAGCAACCTACGTCAAGCATTACTCCAACACCGTGTTCACTTCCCGGACTCCGCCGAGAAGAGACCATCACGGTAACACACGCGGTTGATTCATTTTAATTAAGTTAAGTTTCAAGTTATCTACAACCGGACATTAACAAATTCCCATCTGCCCATAACCGCGGGCACGGCTTTCGAAAGTTCAAATCCCTGTAGGGGTGTCCCAACTTAGCCCATCACAAGCTCTCACGATCAACGAAGGATGTTCCTTCTCCCGAGACATTCCGATCAGACTCGGCATCCCGGTTTTACAAGACATCCTCGACAATGGTAAAACAAGTCCAGCAACACCACCCGAATGTGCCGACAAATCCCGATAGGAGCTGCACATATCTCGTTCTCAGGGCACACTCAGATGAACACTACATACAACTAAAACCAACCCTCAAGTTTCCCCGAGGTGGCGCTGTAAGTGGCTCTGTTTGGACCAACACTCAGAGGAGCACTGGCCCCGGGGGGGGGGGGGGGTTAAATAAGATGACCCTCGGGCTCCGGAAACCCAAGGGAAAAAGAGGCTAGGTGGAAAATGGTAAAACCAAGGTTGGGCATTGCTAGAGGAGTTTTATTCAAGGCGAACTGTCAAGGGGTTCCCATTATATCCCAACCGCGTAAGGAACGCAAAATCCGGGAACATAACACCGATATGACGGAAACTAGGGCGTCAAGAGTGGAACAAAACACTAGGAAAAAGGCCGAGCCTTCCACCCTTTACCAGGTATATAGATGCATTAAGATAACAAGATAATATAGTGATATCCCAACAATAAACAATGTTCCAACAAGGAACGATCTCCAATCTTCACCTGCAACTAGCAACACTATAAGAGGGGCTGAGCAAAGCGGTAACATAGCCAATCAACGGTTTGCTAGGACATGGTGGGTTAGAGGTTTGACATGGCAATTTGGGAGGCATGATAAGCAAGTGGTAGGTATCGTAGCATAGGCATAGCAAAAGAGCGAGCATATAGCAAGCAAAGATAGAAGTGATTTCGAGGGTATGATCATCTTGCCTGCAAAGTTGTCAGAGTTGACTTGATCCTCGTAAGAAAACTCAACGGGCTCCTCGTTCGCGAACTCGTCTCCCGGCTCTACCCAAACAAGACAAACAAGCAAAAGGAACACAATCAACCACGTGCAATGCTCAAACAACATGATGCAAACATGGTATGCTATGCGGGATGCGGTATGTGATGCATATGCAAGATTTGACAAGGAATGATTGAACCTGGCCTCAACTTGGAAATCCAAGACTGCCACTGGAAAGGTGAGGTGATTTAGGTTGAAATCGATATAAAGATCACCAGAATCGGATGCACGGTTTGGAAATGGCAAGTAAAACAAATATGGCATCGGTCTGCGATAATCAGCAAGTAGCCATCTAAATGCATTAAGATAAATATGCTACAACACTAAAAAATGACAAAAAAATACATGGCAGGGATCCATTCATGATTCTTGACAAAAGATGAACACTGAGCTACGGCTAATTCATCCATTAACAGGTTCAAACAAGCATGGCAAAAGTGCAAACGATAACATGTTTCAGACTTAGTGAAATTAACACAAGTCTGGAATTTAACATCAGGAAGCACACTTTAGAGCATAAAAACTACATGCTACAGGAACTTAACATGGCAAAGCAAGGCATGGCATGAAGATACTCAAAGCACTTAACAAAAGTACCTTGGTGACCTTGAGCCAAAAGGAATCAGAAAATACAATTGCAAGCATGTGAACATGGCAAAAACATAAACATATCTCAGACTTAGTGAAAAACTGGAGCATGCAAATCAGTTAACGAGTAGGCATGTTCACGAGCTCGATGCACTCACTACAGAGCATGACATGACAAGCTAAGCATACACCCATCAAGAATACATATCATAGAAGCTAGACATGGCAAGAACAACAACATAGCATGCACGGATCAATAGCGACATCCTCGGCAAAATCGCTAACGAGTCAACAATCTGCCAGGATTACGAAATAGCAAAAGTAGAGCTCGAATGACTCAAGCTAGGGTGCTCCATAAATGCAAACAAAGAAATGGATGGATATAGCACCACAATGTTAACAAAGTATCCTTACTGATCATCCTCAAAAGAGGCACAGATCACTAGGAAACAACATGAACATATGGCATACCGACAAAATCAGGACAAGGACTTAGTGAAATTCTAAGTCCCTGAAATCAGCATTACCGAGTACGCTACTTTGCAAGCTTGTGCTAGTCACCACACATATCACAAAAATACATGGCAAGCACCTCTGTAAAGATGGCATGGCATATAACAAAACTCATGCAGAGCCTAGGAGCATATCATGCACACATTAATCATGGCAAAAATGACAAATATCTATTTGATGAAACAGATCTGGCAAATTTATCACATAGCCCTTTTCCAACAGCATTTCGGGCATCAAAATGAGCTCAAATGAAAATGATGCAATGATATGAAATGATGTGCTCTTTGAGACGAACATTTTGATATGCTACACGCGCAAATCGGAGCTGCGGATGCGGAGTTACAACATGATGAAAAACGCAAAAAAACTAGGGTTACGGGATAAAAGTCAACCATCTCCGCTAGATCTCAGATCCAGCACGCTTCCCGAGGAGAGTGCCGGGGTTCGCCGGAACAGTGGCTCGTCGCCGGACTTGAGGGAGGCCTTCGGACTTGACGAGGTCGCCAGAGCTGGGGTCGCCGGCGTGGAGGAGGAAGGCGGGGCGTGCGGCGTTCGAGGAGCGGCGAGGCGGCGGACTGGGGCGGCGCCGGGGCGCGCGGCTGGACGGCAGTGGGGCGGCGAAGGGCGTCGGCGGCGAGCGGAAGGCCGGCGCGGATGGCGCGGTCCCGCGGGTGGAGGCAGATGGGCGCGGGCGGTGCGATGGGCTCGGGAGGGCCCGAATCGGGCTCCTCCGGGCCGGCGGCGGGAGGAGGCGGCGGTGACACTTGACGGCACGTGGTTGGGCGGCGGTAGCGGCGGACGTCGTCCGGCACGGACCGGACACATCCGGTGCGCGGATGAGGGAAAATTAGGGTTTAGGGTAGGGGAAGATCCGATATTTTTGGGAGTGATCTATTTATAGAGGTAGAGGGAGCTAGGAAGCTCCAAATGGAGTGCGGTTTTCGGCCACGCGATCGTGATCGAAATCTCTAGGTGATGGAAGGGTCTTTGGTGGGTTTTGGGCCAAATTGGAGGGGTGTTGGGCTGCAACACAAATGAGGCCTTCTCGGTCCCTCGGTTAACCGTTGAAGTATCAAACGAAGTCCAAATGGCACGAAACTTGACAGGCGGTCTATCGGTAGTAAACCAAGGCTGCATGGCAAGTCTCGGTCCAATCCGGAAATGTTTAACCCCCACACACGAAAAGAGGTAGAAAGGACCACCAGAGGAGATAGGAGCGCCGGAATGCAAAACGGACAACGGGGAAAATGCTCGGATGCATGAGACGAACACGTATGCAAATGCAATGCACATGATGACATGATATGAGATGCATGACAAAGACAACAACACATGGAGACAAAACCCGAACCCGAGGAAAATAAAATAACTTAGGCCGGAAACGGCTAGAGTTGGGATACATATAAGGTAAATTACATCCGGGGTGTTACAAGGGTGGAAGGCTCGGCCTTATGCCTGGTGTTTTGTTCCACTCTTGCTGCCCTAGTTTCCGTCATATTGGTGTTATGTTCCCGGATTTTGCGTTCCTTACGCGGTTGGGTTATAATGGGAACCCCTTGACAGTTCGCTTTGAATAAAACTCCTCCAGCAATGCCCAACATTGGTTTTACCATTCGCCACCTAGCCTCTTTTTCCCTTGGGAGTCGCGCTCCTAAGGGTCATCATTATTTTACCCCCCGGGCCAGTGCTCCTCTGATTGTTGGTCCAAAGTAGAGCCCCTTGCAGCGCCACCTCGGGGAAACTCGAGGGCTGGTTTTAGTTGTACGGATTGCTCATCTGAGTGTGCCCTGAGAACGAGATATGTGCAGCTCCTATCGGGATTTGTCGGCACATTCGGGCGGTGTTGCTGGACTTGTTTTACCATTGTCGAGATGTCTTGTAACCGGGATTCCGAGTCTGATTGGGTCTTCCCGCTAGAAGGAATATCCTTTGTTGACCGTGAGAGCTTGTGATGGGCTAAGTTGGGACACCCCTGCAGGGTTTTGAACTTTCGAAAGTCGTGCCCGCGGTTATGGGCAGATGGGAATTTGTTAATGTCTGGTTGTAGATAACCTGAAGTTGATCTTAATTAAAATACATCAACCGCGTGTGTTACCGTGATGGTCTCTTCTCGGCGGAGTCCGGGAAGTGAACACGGTGTTGGAGTTATGCTTGACGTAGGTTGTTCTAGGATCACTTCTTGATCATAGTTTTATCGCCCGTGCCTTGCCTTCTCTTCTCGCTCTCATTTGCGTATGTTTAGCCACCATATATGCTAGTCGCTTGCTGCAGCTCCACCTCACACCTTTACCTTACCCATAAGCTTAAATATTCTTGATCGCGAGGGTGTGAGATTGCTGAGTCCCCGTGACTCACAGATACTTCCAAAACCAGTTTGCACGTGCCGATGTACCGAGCAGGTGACGCAACCAAGCTCAGGAGGAGCTCGATGAAGATCTTGTCCTTTGTGTTGTTCCGTTTCCAGTTGATCAGTAGTGGAGCGCAGTTGGGGTCGATCGGGGATCTATGTAGCTTTTGTGGTAGTCTTCTTTTATTTTGGTTCCGTAGTCAGACCTTGATTGTATCTGGTTGATGTAGTGCTTTATTCATGTAATTGTGTGAAGTGGAGATTGTAAACCAACTATGTATCTTTTTCCCTTATGTATTACATGGGTTGTGTGAAGATTACCTCACTTGCGACATTGCTTTCAATGCGGTTATGCCTCTAAGTCGTGCTTTGACACGTGGGAGATATAGCCGCATCGAGGGCGTTACAAGTTGGTATCAGAGCCTTCCCCGACCTTAGGAGCCCCCTGCTTGACACAATCGTTGGCGTTGTCAAGTCTAGAAAAATGTTTTGAGTCAGCTAGGATTATATATATCGGAGAGTTAGGACTTCTTTTTACTCCTCAGTCCCTTCGTCGCTCTGGTGAGGCATCCGGACGTAGAGTTTTGACTCTTCTCTTCTCAAATTTCACTAAAAAAATTTAGGATCACGCGGGTATCTTGGAATCGTTCTGATGGTTTTGTGAAGAGAACATTGTTCTTGGTGCCTCCTGTCATTTAGGGGTTGTGGCAGTGTCCCGGGGAGTTGAGCTCCGAGGTGTTGTCGTCACAATTTTATCGTTGCAGTTCTGGAATACCTGAGTTTAGTTTCGCCGACATCGAAAATCTCTTTTATGCAGTTGTTGGTGAGATAACCTCGACGCCACCCAGTACTGGGGCGGGAGTTCGGGAGTATTGCCATAACTCGTATAACAGATGCTTTTCGAAGGTTGAGGTAGATGATTTCCGAAGGTTTCTTGGTTATGTGTTGAAGGATGGATACAGCTGGATGTAGGATTTGTTAGTTTGGGTGAGATATTATGCTTCCCCTGTATCCCCAACACCTGATTGCATAACCGGAAATTTTCGGGAGTTTATAAGTGGGAATTCAAGTAGCTCTTAGGATATCTTTCCGACATATGTATGATATGAAATTGGGGTTCAACATCTAGTGGTCCGCCTATTCACGGTTGGTTTTACAGTGGTCTTGTTGTGTCTTAAAGAGTCCTTGGCTATGCCGACTCGGGGACGCTTCGTATGTCATGTGCACTGCCTTGTACATGACGGTGCTGTACGATCGAGCCCGTGTAGGCCCCACCACGAAAACTTTGGACGAAATCTCTATCATATGTTTGTTCCGGCTTATTTTGCAAGCCAATCCTTTCTTTTGTTTTTGAGTTGTGGTATTCGAGTTGCTTCGAACTCAAGTGTTTATTACATACCTTTCCGAAATGGTGTTCTCATGTTCCCATGTGAATACTAATCCTTCTTGATCATCGAGATTGTCATGGCAATCCTTTTCAACCGGTGTGTCTCTGTTCAAGTGGATCCGTTCATTTTCAACATTTGCAAGATTCAACCTCAGCTTTCTCAACGGTGTTCGTTTCATCTGGCCCAATTTTTCTTTTGTTTTACCCGCCCTCCCACCCTTGTTTCTTCAAGGACTCATATTTCTTAATCAAGTAACCATCTTATTGATGTGAGGCCTTTTCATTCTTTTTCCGTCAATATCCTTATCCGGTGAGTCTCATGAAGATTCTAACGGAGCTTCAAGTTTGTCACTCTTCACTCATTTCCTTCTCCGGTGGATTCAAGTCAAGCCTTTTCAATCATATCTTTTCCTTGTTCCAAATGTTTTCTCTTGTCGGTGCACTTCTTAATTATTCACCTCCCGCTATCCATTTGTTCCGGAGTGCTCAAGATATCTCAAAGATTCGTGTTTCCACTCTGCTTTCATTCCAGCTCTTTCGAGGATGTTATCTCATTCAAGTCAGTTAATTCAACCGGTGCAATCTCTCTTTCAAGTAATCATTCTACGGTGTTTATTTTGAGTGGGCCCTAACCCACAGGTTTTTTTTCCCAGGATCTGACCTGACTCTTCTAATTTTTCCGGAGCTATCCTAAATTCTTTTTACAAGTTTGACGTAAGAATGATTCATCGTCGGTCATATGTATTTCTCCAAGATCTTTCAATTTTTTTTCATCGTTGGCTCAACCTCTTCGCTTTTGATTCTTCCGGGGTGTCTAATCAATTCATGGTGGTATTTCTCGTCGTTATTCAAAAATTTGAAGACCGAAGAAGATTTTCTCTCAATCCTGCTCCATTCTCTTCTATATTTGTGATTCTAGCTTGTTGCCATCCCCTCATAATTGTTTTGTTTATGAGAATTCTTTTCACCCATCCGGAGTAATTCAGGAGTCTTTTCAGTTTGTTTATTTGAAGGCCATCAATTCATGATTATTCATTCCAGCTTTCAGCTCTCATTCTCCAAATCTTACCGGTGCATCATTCAATATTCTCTAATCAGTTCGTGATCCATTCATTTCACTTGTATCCCTTCGTTTCACTTGTATCTAAATTCTCTCAAGCATCTTCATTCATTTGCTAATTCTTCCCGGTGTTTCTTTATCTTCTCTTCGTTCATTTTATTTCTTACGGTGGTTCGTTCAATAGTCCTCGTCATTTGTTATCATATCAATTTATTCGTTGTTTTCAATCCTTCCGGTGGTTCGTTGAAGACCTTCCTCAAGTTTGCGCAATATCTATCTTAATCCTTTCTACGAGAATAAGTAGTATGCCAATTCCATTGCTTGTCATCAATTTGAATTGGTGAAGGATAAGCATAATGTAATTCTTATTCTTGTTTCATCCATATGTTAATCTTTTCTTCCAGAGTTTGTTCATGATGATTAAATTCTTGGTTTCAAGTGCTCGTCTTTCTTTCCCGGAGTAATTGTCACGGAGATCCATCTAAATCATTGCAAGGATTCACCTTGTGTTTTCGACCTCTCTTTTCTTTCGTTTGATCATTCTTTTCTTACCGGAGATCATCATGGAGGTTCTACATGAGGGTTCATAAAGGATTTATTTCCTTCTCGAAGTTGTCATCGAGATTATTTTCTAAGGAGCTCAAGTATTCTTCATCTTGCAATCCGGAGTGCAATCCTTTCTACCATATTATTGGAGGTGGTATTATGTCATTCTTGATAATTTGGGTTCATGTTTCATGATTCACATGTTGTTAGGAATGAGGTATTTTAAATCCATCAATCTCTTCTTTGAAGTTATCTTGGGTTATATTTCACCTAAAGCCTTCCCTAAGGATTGTTGCTATTATGGTGCTCATAAATGACCCAAGTTCTTCTTTTATCCTCCCGGTGAGATAGCTTCTCGTCTCCGTGTTCTTACCAATCCAATTCTTTTTCCCGTGAGTGGCAGGTTGTCACCTCATAATTTGAGATGTATTCCATAAGACCATATCAAGCTTATCCATTTCGTTGTTGGTTTTCCAACAACTCCGTTCGACTCTTCTCCTAAGGATACCTTTTCCAGCTCCTTTGTAGCGGAAATTGGCATTTTCTTCTACATTCTTTTATCTCAATGATCTATCTTCTATTTCCCTCTTCCGGAGGCATTGCGATGTTGCTCTTTCCAACCCATCATTTTGTTTTGTCAAGATCATGCTTCTTTGTTTTGCTTACCCATTTAACCGGAGTGTTCTGTCCTTTTTGCTCAAGTTCTTTTCGCCTTATCAAGCCTTGCATCTCTTTTCAACCGGAGTGCTGCCCGAATTTGTTCTTCCTTGTTCCTCTTTTCTAACGGAGTGTTTTCAAGTTCATTCACCTCCATTGTATTCTTTTCTCGAAATGGCTTAACCTTTTCAAGGTTCTTTGGTTTCACTCGTTTGTCAAAGGAGCAACTTAGTTTCACCTCTTCTCTTTCTCTTCCATTTGTCCCTCTGGTGCCATTCTAGATCTCGGGACGAGATCCTCTCGTAGTGGTGGAGTGTTGTAATGCCCCGAGACCGATGTGCCACGTGTCTTCCAGTTATTCACTGTTGTTGCCTTGTCATTGCTTGCGTGCCATGCATTGCATATCATGTCATCATGTGCATTTCATTTGCATACATGTTCGTCTCATGCATCCGAGCATTTTCCCCGTTGTCCGTTTTGCAATCCGGCACTCCTATGTCACCCAGTGTCCCTTTCTACCTCTTTTCGTGTGCGGGTATTAAACGTTTTCGGATTGGACCGAGACTTGTCATGCGGCCTTGGTTTACTACCAGTAGACCGCCTGTCAAGTTTCGTGCCATTTGGACTTTGTTTGATACTCCAACGGTTAAACGAGGGACCGAAAAGGCCTCGTGTGTGTTGCAGCCCAACACCCCTCCAAAGTGGCCCAAAACCCACCTAAGACCTCTCCATCATCTAGAGCGTTCGATCACGATCGCGTGGCCGAAAACCGCACCTCATTTGGACTCTCCTAGCTCCCTCTACCTATATAAACACCTCCCCCTCCGAAATTTCGCGGTCCAACCCTAGCTTCTTCCTCCTCCTCCCGCCGACGGACACGCCCACCCTCTCGCCCGGACATGTCCGCCTCGTCCCGCGCCCAATCGCGCGCTGCCACCTGTTCACCGCCGCCCTTCTCTTTCCTCCCTGCCGCCGCCGGCCCGCCGAGCCCATCCGGAGACCGCGCGGGCCCAGTTCCGTCGCCGCAGAACAGGCACGCCCGACCGCGCCCGGCTCCCCGCCGCCTCGCGGGATCTGCGTGCGCCGCCGCCGCACCCTTTGCCGGCCATCGCCGAATCGCCGCGCCGCCGCACGCCCTCCACCGGCGACGCCCCTTGCCTTCGGCCGCCGCGCACGCCTGAGCCGCGTCGCCGCCCTACACGCCACCGCCAGTCGGCGACCCGCGTCCTCGTCGCCGGCGCAACCACCGCCGCTGCCGTGCCCGGATCTGGCACCGGCCGGCCGGACCTCGCCGGCACCTCGCTCCACCTCGACGCCCTCCTTCTCCGTCGTCTACTCCGGCATCTACAGGAATTCCGGCGGCCTCGGTTTTTGCGCCCGATCTGGATCCAGATCCAGATCCACCTCGGTTGACTTCTTCCCCCAAAACCCTAATCTTTTTGCATATTTCATCGCGTCGTAACTCTGCATCCGTAGCTCCGATTCGTGCGTGTAGCATATCAAAATGTTCTTCTCGACGAGTACATCATTTCATCTCATTGCATCATTTTCATTTGAGTTCATCTTGATGCCCGAAATGCTATTGGAAGAGGGCTATGTGATGAATTTGTCAGATTTGTTTCAGCAAATGACATTTTTGTCATTTTTGCCATGATTAATGTGTGCATGCTATGATCCTGAGCTCTACATGTGTTTTGTTATATGCCATGCCGTCTTTACAGTGGTGATTTCCATGTATTTTTTTGATATTTTTGGTGACTAGCACAAGCTTGCAAAGTAGCGTAATCGGTAATGCTGATTTCAGGGACTTAGAATTTCTCTAAGTTCTTGTCCTGATTTTGTTGACATGCCATATGTTCATGTTGTTTCCTAGTGATCCGTGCCTCTTTTGATGATGATCAGTAATGATGTTTTGTTACAATTGTGGTACTCTATCCATCCATGTCTTTGTTTGCATTTATGGAGCACCCTAGCTTGAGTCAATCAAGCTCTACTTTTGCTATATCGTGAATCCTGGCAGATTGTTGACATGTTTAGCGATTTTGCCAAGGATGTTGCTATTGATCCGTGCATGCTATGTTGTTGTTCTTGCCATGTCTAGCTTCTATGCTATGTATTCTTGACGGGTGTATGCTTAGTTTTTCATGCCATGCTCTGTAGTGAGTGCATCGAGCTCGTAAACATGCCTACTCGTTAACTGATTTGCATGCTCTAGTTTTTTCTCCAAGTCTGAGATCTGTTTATGTTTTTGCCATGTTCACATGCTTGCAATTGTATTTTCTGCTCCCTTTTGGCTCAAGGTCACTAAGAGACTTTTGTTAAGTGCTTTGAGTAGCTTCATGTCATGTCATGCCTTGCTTTGCCATGTTAAGTTCCTGTAGCATATAGTTTTCATGCTCTAAAGTGTGCTTCCTGATGATAAATTCCAGACTTGTGTTAATTTCACTAAGTCTGAAACATGTTATCATTTGCACTTTTGCCATGCTTGTTTGAACCTGTTAGTAGATGAATTAGCCGTAGCTCAGTGTTCATCTTTTGTCAGGCTTCATGAGTGGATCCCTGTCATATATTTTGTTGTCATGTTAGAGTGATGTAGCATATTTATCTTGATGCATTTAGTTGGTCACTTGCTGATTATCGCAGACCGGTGCCATGTTTGTTTTGCTTGCCATTTCCAAACCGTGCATCTGATTCCGGTGATCTTTATATCGATTTCAACCGAAATCACCTCACCTTTTCAGTGGCACTCTTGGATTTCCAAGTTGAGGCCAGGTTCAATCATTTCTTTCCAAATCATGCATATGCATCACATACCACATCCTGCATATCATACCATGTTCGTGTGTTGGTTGTTTACTATGTTGTGTGCTTCTTTCCGGTGTTGCTTCTTCGGTTGGTTCTGGTAACGTCGCGTTTGTGAGGACCCGTTCGTCTATGTCCGTTTGTCTTCTTCATGGACTCGTTCTTCTTCCTTGCGGGATCTCAGACAAGATGACCATACCCTCGAAATCACTTCTATCTTTGCTTGCTAGTTGCTCGCTCTTTTGCTATGCCTATGCTGCGATACCTACCACTTTCTTATCATGCCTCCCATATTGTTAAACCAAGCCTCTAGCCCACCTTGTCCTAGCAAACCATTGTTTGGCTATGTTACCGCTTTGCTCAGCCCCCTCTTATAGCGTTGTTAGTTCCAGGTGAAGATTGAAGTTTGTTCCTTGTTGGAACATGGAGATGTTGTTCCTTGTTGGAACATGTTTACTTTTTGGGATATCACCATACCTCTTATTTAATTAATGCATCTATATACTTGGTAAAGGGTGGAAGGCTCGGTCTTATGCCTGGTGTTTTGTTCCACTCTTGCCGCCCTAGTTTCCGTCATATTGGTGTTATGTTCCCGGATTTTGCGTTCCTTACGCGGTTGGGTTATAATGGGAACCCCTTGACAGTTCGCTTTGAATAAAACTCCTCCAGCAATGCCCAACATTGGTTTTACCATTCACCACCTAGCCTCTTTTTCCCTTGGGAGTCGCGCTCCTGAGGGTCATCATTATTTTACCCCCCCGGGCCAGTGCTCCTCTGAGTGTTGGTCCAAACTAGAGCCTCTTGCAGCGCCACCTCGGGGAAACTCGAGGGCTGGTTTTAGTTGTATGGATTGCTCATCTGAGTGTGCCCTAAGAACGAGATATGTGCAGCTCCTATTGGGATTTGTCGGCACATTCGGGCGGTGTTGCTGGACTTGTTTTACCATTGTCGAGATGTCTTGTAACCAGGATTCCGAGTCTGATCGGATCTTCTTGCTAGAAGGAATATCCTTCGTTGACCGTGAGAGATTGTGATGGGCTAAGTTGGGACACCCCTTCAGGGTTTTGAACTTTCGAAAGCCATGCCCGCGGTTATGGGCAGATGGGAATTTGTTAATGTCTGGTTGCAGATAACCTGAAGTTGATCTTAATTAAAATACATCAACCGCGTGTGTTACCGTGATGGTCTCTTCTCGGTGGAGTCCGGGAAGTGAACATGGTGTTGGAGTTATGCTTGACGTAGGTTGTTCTAGGATCACTTCTTGATCATAGTTTTATCGCCCATGCCTTGCCTTCTCTTCTCGCTCTCATTTGCGTATGTTTAGCCACCATATATGCTAGTCGCTTGCTGCAGCTCCACCTCACACCTTTACCTTACCCATAAGCTTAAATAGTCTTGATCGCGAGGGCGTGAGATTGCTGAGTCCCCGTGACTCACAGATACTTCCAAAACCAGTTTGCAGGTGCCGATGTACCGAGTAGGTGACGCAACCAAGCTCAGGAGGAGCTCGATGAAGATCTTGTCCTTTGTGTTGTTCCGTTTCCAGTTGATCAGTAGTGGAGCCCAGTTGGGGTCGATCGGGGATCTTTGTAGCTTTTGTGGCAGTCTTCTTTTATTTTGGTTCCGTAGTCGGACCTTGATTGTATCTGGTTGATGTAGTGCTTTATTCATGTATTGTGTGAAGTGGCGATTGTAAGCCAACTATGTATCTTTTTCCCTTATGTATTACATGGGTTGTGTGAAGATTACCTCACTTGCGACATTGCTTTCAATGTGGTTATGCCTCTAAGTCGTGCTTCGACACGTGGGAGATATAGCCGCATCGAGGGCGTTACATCAAACCAGTAGGAGAACCACGCAACACTACATGAACGGTACCTACACACAAAGAACAAATACTTGCAACCCGACGTAAAAGAGGGGTTGTCAATCCCTCATGGCAACAGCAAATAATGTAAATTTCTAGGAGATGAGATTTGTGATTACGAACCTGGTATATGTTGAAGATCCTCCCCGGCAACGGCGCCAGAAATTCCTTTTGATGTCGCTTGAAGCTACCTCGGTATTTCCCCAAAGAGGAAGGGATGATGCAACACATCGGCGGTAGGTATTTCCCTTAGATATGAAACCAAGGTTATCGAAACAGTAGGAGAACCAAGCAACACAGCGTAAACAGCCCCTGCACACAAATAACAAATACTCGCAACCCGATGTGTTAAAGGGGTTGTCAATCCCTTTCGGGTAACGGTGCCAGAAATTGGTGCGTGGATGGGAGAAAGTTGTAATAGATTGAACAAATATATCGCAAATAAAATAAAGTACAACAAAGTATTTTTGTATTTTTGGATTAATAGATCTAAAAATAAAAGTAAAGGAAAAGTAGATCGCAAAGGCAAATAATATGAGAAAGAGACCCAGGGGCCGTAGGTTTCACTAGTGGCTTCTCTCGAAAAAAATAGCAAACAATGGGTGAACAAATTACTGTTGGGCAATTGATAGAACTTCGAATACTCATGACGATATCTAGGCAATGATCATTACATAGGCATCATGACCAATATTAGTAGACCGACTCCTGCCTGCATCTACTACTATTAATCCACACATCGACCGCTATCCAGCACGCATCTAGTGTAAGAAACAGAGTAATGCAATAAGAACGATGACATGATGTAGAAAAGATCTATCTATGTAGATATAGACCCCATCGTTTATCCTTAGTAGCAACGATACATACGTGTCAGTTACCCTTCTATCACTGGGATCAAGCACTGTAAGATCGAACCCACTACAAAGCACCTCTTCCCTTTGCAAGATAAATAGATCAAGTTGGCCAAACAAAACCCAAATATCGGAGAAGAAATACGAGGCTATAAGCAATCATGCATAAAAGAGATCAAAGAAACTCAAATACTTTCATGGATATAAAAATAGATAGATGTGATCAAAAACTCAAAGTTCATCGGATCCCAACAAACACACCGCAAAAGAGTTACATCATATTGATCTCCAAGAGACCATTGTATTGAGAATCAAGAGAGACAGAGAGAGAGAGAGGAAGCCATCTAGCTACTACCTACGGACCCGAAGGTCTACAAGAACTACTCACGCATCATCGGAGGGACACCAATGGAGGTGGTGAACCCCATCCGAGATGGTGTCTAGATTGGATCTGGTGGTTCTGGACTCTGCGGCAGCTAGATCAATATTTCGTCGACTCCCCTAGGGTTTTGGGAATATTTGTTTATAGAGCAAAGAGGCGGTCCGAGGGGCACCCTAGGTGGGCACAACCCACTAGGGCGCGCCTGGGGCTCCTGGCGCGCTCTCGTGGTTTGTCCTCTCCTTGGAGCACCCCCAGGCGCAACCAGGGCCCATTATGTTCCTTCTGGTCCATAAAAAATCTTCGTGAAGTTTCATGGCATTTGGACTCCGTTTGATATTGATTTTCTGCAATGTAAAAAACATGGAATAGAACAGCAACTGGCACTTGTCACTATGTCAATAGGTTAGTACCAAAAAATGATATAAAATGACTATAAAATGATTATAAAACATCCAAGATTTATAATATAACAACATGGAACAATCAAAAATTATAGATACGTTGGAGACGGATCAGCATCCCCAAGCTTAACTCCTACTCGTCCTCGAGTAGGGAAGTGATAAAAACAGAATTTTTGATGTGGAATGCTGCCTAACATGTCATATCATATTCTTTTCTTTATAGCATGGACATTTGGACTTTTATATTGTTCAAAACAATAGTCTAGTTTTGACATGATAATTTAAATACTCAAGCATATCAACAAGAAACCATGTCTTTAAAAATATCAACGCTAAAATAAGTTATCCCTAGCCCATCATGCTCAACCATTGATCCATTCATGAGACACACTCGCATATTAGCTACACCCAATACTTAAGTACGATCATATTGCCTCCTAGTTGGTGCTTTTATAAGAGAAGATGGAGACTCAAATTCAAAAATACAAATTGCATAAAGTAAAAGAAAGGCCCTTCGTAGAGGGAAGTAGGGATTTGTAGAGGTGCCAGATGTAGCGACCCGATCCCAATGGACCGTAGTCTCTGTGCTTAAGTGCCATCCCTGGATCGGTATTGCTGACACACAGAGTACACGAGGAATTATAAGAGTTCAATCACACACTTATTACATCAATTGTCTCATAAAGAGTACTTATTAGAATAATATGGCTGAAGGCCATCTAAATAACATGCGGAAGCATCGAAGGTAAATGAGTCCATCCAACTCCACGGCAAAACTGAGTGCATGGCAACGACCTATTGCACCTTACTCTTCATCTGAAAATTTTGCAACATGATACGTTGCAGCCGTGTAGGTCAGCACATGGAATATGCTGGCAAGATCACACTATAAAGAATAATGAATGAATAAAAGCTGCCACTACATGCATATTTGGCTGGTGGAGGCTCT
Source organism: Triticum urartu (assembly GCF_003073215.2). Taxonomy (NCBI): domain Eukaryota; kingdom Viridiplantae; phylum Streptophyta; class Magnoliopsida; order Poales; family Poaceae; genus Triticum; species Triticum urartu. The sequence goes on from NC_053025.1 coordinate 276,408,372, forward strand.
AAGTTTAATATTTTCATAAAGCTATTTTTTCCCTACAACAAAGGGATAGATTTTATTTAACTACCAATTTTATGCCATTATTGAGAAGGTTCCCCCAACTCAATTCCCATAATAATATTAATAACCAAAAAAGTTCATTAAGTAAATTGATGAGATCAAATCAATAATTCAAATACCAGATACTCAAGATGTCCATAACCGGGGACACGGCTAACCATAATTAGTTTATACACTCTGCAGAGGTTTGCACACTTTTCCCCACAAGACTCGACCGCATCCATGATCGGAAGATCGAGACATAGTCTTTCTAAAGCATTAACTATTTACTCTAGGTAGACAGTACCACCTACTTTCCCCTACATCTGCTAGCCTACCACCAAAAGAGGTCACACAACTTACTCAACTATGCCAGAGCCCATAATGGTTTGTGGCTGCTGAAGGAAATATGCCCTAGAGGCAATAATAAAGTTATTATATATTTCTTTATATCATGATAAATGTTTATTATTCGTGCTAGAATTGTATTAACCAAAAACTTAGTACATGTATGAATACATAGACAAACAGAGTGTCACTAGTATGCCTCTACTTGACTAGCTCGTTTATCAAAGATGGTTATGTTTCCTAGCCATAGACATGAGTTGTCATTTGATTAACGGGATCACATCATTAGGAGAATGATGTGATTGACTTGACCCATTCCGTTAGCTTAGCACTTGATCGTTTAGTTTGTTGCTATTGCTTTCTTCATGACTTATACATGTTCCTGTGACTATGAGATTATGCAACTCCCGTTTACCGGAGGAACACTTTGTGTGCTACCAAACGTCACAACGTAACTGGGTGATTACAAAGGTGCTCTACAGGTGTCTCCGAACGTACTTGTTGAGTTGGCGTATTTCAAGATTAGGATTTGTCACTCCGATTGTCGGAGAGGTATCTCTGGGCCCACTCGGTAATGCACATCACTATAAGCCTTGCAAGCATTGTAACTAATTAGTTAGTTGCGGTATGATGTATTACAGAACGAGTAAAGAGACTTGCCGGTAACGAGATTGAACTAGGTATCGAGATACCGACGATCGAATCTCGGGCAAGTAACATACCGATGACAAAGGGAACAACGTATGTTGTTATGCGGTTTGACCGATAAAGATCTTCATAGAATATGTGGGAGCCAATATGAGCATCCAGGTTCCACTATTGGTTATTGACCGAAGACGTGTCTCGGTCATGTCTACATAGTTCTCGAACCTGTAGGGTCCGCACGCTTAAAGTTCGGTGACGATCGGTATTATGGGTTTTGTGTTTTGATGTACCGAAGGTAGTTCGGAGTCCCGGATGTGATCACGGACACAATGAGAAGTCTCAAAATGGTCGAGATGTAAAGATTGATATATTGGACGACTATGTTCGGACACCGGAAAGGTTCCGAAAGGTTTCAAACATATATCGGAGTATCGGGGGTTACCTGAACCCCCCCCCTCGGGGGGGCGGAGGGGGGCTTAATGGGCCTACATGGGCCTTAGTGGAAATAGTGGGAAGCAAGGGGAGTGTGGGGTGCCCCCCAAGGCCTAAACCGAATTGGTTTAGGGCAAGGGGCCGGCCCCCTCTTTCCTTATCCTCCTCTCCCTTTCCTTCCCGTCTCCTACTCCTAATAGGAAAAGGAGGAGTCCTACTCCTAGTGGGGGTAGGACTTCCCGCTTGGCGCGCCCTCCTTGGCCGGCCACCTCCTCCTCCTTGCTCCTTTATATACGGGGGCAGGGGGGCACCCCATAGACACAACAATTGATCATTGATCTCTCAGCCGTGTGGAGTGCCCCCCTCCACCATAATTGTAGGATCTAGAAGTAGATGTGTCTAAAGGGGGGGTGATTAGACACTAGGTGCTAAAGTTGCAATTTTTAATCTTTTTCGGTTTAAGTGGAGTTTAGGCACAATTTCAACACACACAATACATATCAAGCAAGCATGCAAAGAGTATATGAGCAGCGGAATGTAAAGCATGCAACTTGCAAGAATGTAAAGGGAAGGGTTTGGAAAGATCAAACGCAATTGGAGACACAGATGTTTTTCCCGTGGTTCGGATAGGTGGTGCTATCCTACATCCACGTTGATGGAGACTTCAACCCACGAAGGGTAACGGTTGCGCGAGTCCACACAGGGCTCCACCCAAGGGAAACGGTTGCGCGAGTCCACGAAGGGCTCCACCCATGAAGGGTCCACGAAGAAGCAACCACCCACAAAGGGTCCACGAAGAAGCAACCTTGTCTATCCCACCATGGCCATCGCCCACGAAGGACTTGCCTCACTAGCGGTAGATCTTCACGAAGTAGGCGATCTCCTTGCCCTTACAAACTCCTTGGTTCAACTCCACAATCTTGTCGGAGGCTCCCAAGTGACACCTAGCCAATCTAGGAGACACCACTCTCCAAGAAGTAACAAATGATGTGTAGGTAATGAACTCCTTGCTCTTGTGCTTCAAATGATAGTCTCCCCAACACTCAACTCTCTCTCATAGGATTTGGATTTGGTGGAAAGAAGATTTGAGTGGAAAGCAACTTGGGAAGGCTAGAGATCAAGATTCATGTGGTAGGAATGGAATGTCTTGGTCTCAACACATGAGTAGGTGGTTCTCTCTCAGAACAAATGAGTTGGAATGATGTGTGTGTTCTGATGGCTCTCTCACTGAATGAGAAGGAGGTGGAGGGGTATATATAGCCTCCACACAAAATCCAACCGTTACACAGTTTTCCAATCTCGGTGGGACCGAATAAATAAACTCGGTCTGACCGAAGTAGTAAACCTAGTGACCGTTAGGAATTTCGGTGGGACTGACATGCAACTCGGTAGGACCGATTCGGTTAGGGTTTGGGCATAACGTAATCTCGGTGAGACCGATCACACAAACTCGGTGAGACCGAGTTTGGTAATTAGCTAACCAGAGAGTTGGTCAGGCAAACTCGGTGGGACCGATTTGCTCTTTCGGTGGGACCGAGTGGAACTCGGTGAGACCGAAAAGTTACAAAGGGGAAACACTGAGTTTACATTGCAATCTCGGTGGGACCGATTGCATATCTCGGTGAGACCGAGAATATTACAATAGGTAACAGAGAGTTTGCAATCCCATCTCGGTGAGACCGAGATCCTTATCGGTAGAACCGAATTGCTAGGGTTTGGTAGTGGCTAATGACAAGTGAAACTCGGTGGCGCCGGATAGGAAGAATCGGTAGGGAGTTTGGCTTAGGGTTTAGGTCATATGTGGATATGGGAAAGTAGTTGAGGATTTTGGAGCATATCATTAAGCACATGAAGCAAGAGGCTCATTAAGCAACACCTCATCCCTCCTTGATAGTATTGGCTTTTCCTATGGACTCAATGTGATCTTGGATCACTAAAATGTAAAATGAAGAGTCTTGAGCTTGAAGCTTTAGCCAATCCTTTGTCCTTAGCATCTTGAAGGAGTTCCCACAACCTTTAGTCCATGCCACTCCATTGTTGAACTTATCTGAAACATGCTAGATAGAAATGTTAGTCCAACAAGAGATATGTTGTCATCAATTATCAAAACCACCTAGGGAGCACGTGATTTTAATCTCCCCCTTTTTGGTAATTGATGGCAACATACATCAAAGCTTTAGATAAAGATATACAGAACAGCAAGTAAAGCTTTGGAAGAACATGTAGCAAGCATAGGCTCCCCCTACATGTATGCACTCATGTAGATATGAAATATAGAGGCATGCGAGAGCATAATCATGACAGAGTAGGCAATGTGTTACATGTATCTTGGCCATATGCATCAGAGCAAAATATTATTAAGGAAAATACCTTCATGCTCATGAGTCCTTCTTGCAAATAGTATGTACATAAGCAAGAACTCCTCATACTCATGATTTTGATGCATATACTTACCTTGTGGTCTCGAGTTGGCTTAGGATGGAATGAACCTGCAAACAAGGTTAGATAACACAGGTACGTCCACTAGCCAGAGCAAACAAAAGAAACCACAAGAATGCTAAGACTGGGATGACATGTAGAGAGTGATATCATTGGATTCAACATGTCCCCAAAAATAAAGATATGCAATGAATTTGGCTGATTTCTTTTCCCTTAGGTGTCTTGCTCCCCCTGAATCTTACATGGGATATTGGGAGAAGATAGGAAACAGAAAATCAGAGCTGAATAGAACTTAATTCAAATGAGTTCATATGAGCATGTCTTTCCCCCAAAAAGACATGCGGCATCTCTCCTCTTGAACATCAAGCATCTGGGATCCTTGAGTATTTTTCTCTCCCTGGAGATCTCTCTCTCCCCCTTAACAACATCCGGGATCCTTGAGACTTTCTCTCCCCCTTAATACTTTTTCTCTCTTGGTGTGATCTCTCTTTCCTACAAGCTTTGATGTGATCTCTCTCTCCCCCTTTGACATCAATTTCCAAGAAGGTTTTTCCTGGAATCCGTCGAATGGGTTTGGTCCTTGAGATTCGGCACAAAGCAGAGGATAAAATTGTGATGCTTGTGGAGGACAAGATTCATTGAGTGGAGCTGGATCATAAGAAATGTAGAACAAGTGGCAAACTGTTTTTCTGATTGCAAAGTCGGTGGCACCGAGTGGCACATTTCGGTGGTACCGAAAAGATTCGGTTGGACCGAAATTTGCAAGTCGGTGAAACCGAGTTTACACAGAGAAAAAAAACACTTGTCACCTCAGCTCACTAGTCAAGTAAGATCTCACAAAGATTTGCAAGGAATTTGATGCAGAAATATGCAGAACAAAAACAAACAGGAAAAAGTGAAAGTTTCTAGATGAAGTTTTTTTTTTGTTTTTGAGAGAGAAGGAAACAAATATGCAAGGAACAAATGCAATAACTCAGAAAAGGACAAAAGAGAACTTCATCTAGAATTGGGCGGTGACATAGTCACCTATGTTAGAGTATATTGACTTAGGAGTCAAGTGAGGACACTTGATCATAGGTCATACTCATCGTTTAAGCTCAAAATAGGGTTACCATTTTTCGTTTAAGCATCTTGATGTGTTCACATCTTGTTGAGTTGCTTTGACTCATGTCTTGAAGTAAAGCTTCTCTAAGATGGAATGACATACCTTGGGTTGTGATGTGGTTCTTGCTCATGTAGTTGAACTTGTGTGGGTGCTCAGGGTTGATGTAGTTCATCAAGAGTTGGGAGCACCACTTGGAGTTTGAGTTCATCTACCTACATGGGTTAGTTCTTGCAAGGAAGAGCACTAGTGTATCCAAAAATGACAATCATGAAGCTTAACATAGAATTTGTCAAAGGATATGTTTGAATGGTTTTGTGCTTCCTTGTCTTCAACCACTATTGTGTAGAGTCTTGGTGATGTAGAGATTGCTCAAGATATGAGTGAGTCGCAATCTCATGGAATTAGATTCAACCAAGCACCTACATGGGTTAGACAACATGCAAGGTGCAAATATATCCAAGACATAAGATAGTTATCATAAGAGATATATCATGGATTAGTCATAAGCTCATGTCTTGCATGTATCCAATGAAGTTTCTACTCCAAGTTCGAGGCATCAATGATGTTCAATTCTCCCCTCAACCTGCAAAACACTTTCTCATCAAGCGGTTTAGTGAATATATCCGCTAATTGCTTATCGGTGCGAACATGCTTAAGATTGATGTCACCCTTAGCAACGTGATCTCGAATGAAATGATGACGAACTTCAATATGCTTAGTTCGAGAATGTTGTACAGGATTATGACCAATTTTGATAGCACTTTCATTGTCACAAAGCAGTGGAACATGTCTCACATAAATCCCATAATCTTTAAGAGTTTGGGTCATCCAAAGTAATTGAGCGCAACATGAACCAGCGGCAATGTATTCCGCTTCGGCGGTGGATAAGGATACCGAGTTTTGTTTCTTGGAAGACCAAGACACAAGAGATCTACCAAGAAATTGACAAGTACCCGAAGTGGACTTTCTATCAACCTTGTCTCCGGCATAATCTGAGTCGGAGTAGCCAACAAGATCAAAAGAAGACCTCTTAGGATACCAAATGCCAAAATTTGGTGTATGGATTAAATATCTCACTATCCTTTTCACAGCCTTAAGATGACAATCTTTAGGAGCAGCTTGATATCGAGCACACCTGCACACACTTAGCATAATATCGGGACGTGAAGCACATAGGTATAACAATGAACCAATCATAGAGCGATAAACCTTTTGATCAACAGGTTCACCATCTTTGGTCAAATCATTATGTCCACTAGTGGGCATGGGTGTAGACATACCTTTGCATTCTTGCATATTGAACTTCTTGAATAAGTCCTTGGTGTACTTTGTTTGAGAGACAAATGTACCTTCCTTAGTTTGCTTGATTTGCAACCCGAGAAAGAATTTGAGTTCACTCATCATAGACATCTCAAACTTCTCTGACATTAGCTTTCCAAACTTTTCACTAAAGAGAGAGTTAGTTGAACCAAATATGATGTCATCAACATAAATTTGGCATACAAATAGTTCTCCATTAACCCTTTTAGTAAAAAGAGTAGAATCAATTTTACCAATTTCAAAACCACTTGTAGTAAGGAACTTGGTCAAGCATTTATACCATGCTCTAGGAGCTTGTTTAAGACCATAAAGAGCTTTGTGAAGTTTGTAAACATGATTTGGTTTCTTAGGATTGACAAAGCCGGGAGGTTGTTTGACATAAACTTCCTCCTCTATTTCTCCATTTAGAAAAGCACTTTTAATGTCCATTTGGTACAAGGTGATATTATGGTGATTAGCATAGGCAAGTAAGATGCGAATGGACTCAAGTCTAGCAACGGGAGCATACGTCTCACCATAGTCCATACCTTCGACTTGTGTGTATCCTTGGGCGACGAGACGTGCTTTGTTGCGGACCACTTGTCCATCTTCATCTTGCTTGTTGTGAAACACCCATTTGGTACCAATGATGTTGTGGTTGTTGTCGGGCTTCTCAACCAATGTCCAAACTTGGTTTCTCTCAAAGTTATGTAGCTCTTCATGCATAGCGTTTATCCAATCCGGATCTTCCAATGCTTCTTCAACCTTCATTGGTTCAATACTAGAGATGAATGAATAGTTTTCACAAAAGTTAGCTAAACGAGTTTTTGAGCGAGTGATTCTCCCGGTTTGTATATCATTGAGGATTTGCTCGACGGGATGATCTTTGGCAATTCTTGCTCGGACTCGTGAGAGCTTTTGCTTGGGTCTTTGTGGAGCATCTTCTTCATCTTGTTCTTCTTCTTGGCCTTCTTCATTGTTGACGTCGTCGTTCTCTTGTCGTGGTGGAGAAGGAGGTTGTTGATGTTCATCTTGACGTACTTCCTCGTTTTCTTCATCTTGGTGTGGCCCACTTGTGGATGCTTCTGTGTCGATTCTTGGTTCACCTTGTCATGAAGTAGAAGCTTCCACTTGGACGGATGAAGTACTCTCCTTCACCTCCGTTGGACGAATTTTGCCAATGGACAAATCTTGAATTGCTTCTAAAGGGTCTTTGTCTCCTACATCAATTGGCAATTGCTCTACTTGCGAGCCATTAGATTCATCAAACTTCACATCTACCGTCTCTTCAACCTTTCGGGTGAAATTGTTGTAGACACGGTAAGTGTGAGAGTTTGAGCCATAACCAAGTAGAAAACCTTCATGAGATTTAGGAGCAAACTTTGAACGACGATGCTTATCAAGAATGTAGCACTTTGAGCCAAATACTCGAAAGTATCCAACTTGAGGCTTGTTACCGGTGAGGAGCTCGTATGCCATCTTGCCGAGTAGCTTGTGAAGATATAAGCGATTTGTTGCGTGACAAGCTGTCTCAACCGCTTCTACCCAAAAGTGCTTTGGCGTCTTGTATTCATCAAGAAGCATTGTTCTTGCCATTTCGATGAGCGTGCGGTTCTTCCTCTCAACAACTCCATTTTGTTGAGGTGTGTATGTAGCCGAGAACTCGTGTGAAATCCCTTCTTCGTCAAGAAAGGTGTCCACATTTGCATTCTTGAACTCCGTTCCGTTGTCACTCCGAACCTTCTTGATCTTCACATCAAACTGATCTTAGGCTTTCCTAGCAAAGTTTCTGAAGATCTTCTAGACCTGCGATTTGTCATTAAGAAAGAACACCCACGTAAATCTTGAAAAATCATCAACTATAACTAGACCAAAAGAATTTCCACCGAGACTCTTGTAGGCATTGGGACCAAAAAGATCCATGTGAAGCAGCTCGAGTGGCCTCCTTGTGGTCATGATGTTCTTCACGGGATGTCTTCCTCCAACCTATTTACCTGCTTGACAAGCACTGCAAAGTCTATCCTTATCAAATATCACATCGTTAACTCCAAGGATATGATTTCCTTTAATAAGCTTGTCAAGGTTTCTCATGCCAACGTGACCTAGTCGTCTATGCCACAACCAGCCTTTTGAGGATTTAGCAACAAAGCAGGTTTTAGGTTGTGCCTTTTTAGAGAAATCGACAATGTAAAGATCACCTCTACGCATACCCGTAAAGACCGTTTTATGATTGTCTCGACGAAATACTGGGCAATCTACCTCAGTAAATAGAATGTTCAACCCGAAATCAGCAAGTCTAGATACTGAAAGTAAGTTATAGCCAAGAGATTCAACGAGCATGACATTTTGAATGGAACTATCATGTGAGATGGCCACCTTACCAAGGCCAACCACTTTACCCTTTGAATTATCACCAAAGGTGACATATTTTCGAGGGCCGTTGTTTTCAGCAAGCTCACGAAACATCTCTTCGTCTCCGGTCATATGATCAGTGCATCCACTATCAAGAACCCATTCCTTTCCTCCTGATTCATATCCCCGAAGATTTGCCATAAGACCAAAATGTCTCATTGCAGCATCAAGATCGGAGTCACTGTCATCATCATCATAATATTCATGTTCATCATGATCTTGTGACTCATCATTTCCTAGAGAGGGTAATTCATTAGATAAATGATCAAAGTGGTTACTTTTATGAATTCTTATAGCTTTGAGTATGATATCATTAATGATTCCAACATCTCCTTTAGCATGCTTAAGATTGGCAAGTTCAAGAAGACATTTACCAAAACTAGGATCACTAGAGTTCATCTTACTCAAGGCAATGGATTTATGGAGAATTTCATCCAAAGTTTTCAAGGAATGATTTGGAAATCGTTCCTCAAGAAATTTCCATATAGTATAGGCACAATCTTGAGTAGGCAAACAAGCAATCAGATTTTTGGGCAATCCTCTAATGATGAGCTCAATAGTTCTAAGATTGCGAATCATGTCAATATCTTCATCTAGGGTAGGATGCAAGGGATCAATATGGGGTGCACAAGGGCTAGCAATATACTTGTTCAAATGATATTGATTGAAAATTACAAGCATCTCATTTTTCCACTCATGAAAATACTTTCCATCAAGAATAGGAACTCTATGTCTAAGACTCCCTAGAGTAGACACATCCATCTTCCTCCAATGGTGATTAAACCAAGGCAATGGAGACCAATGCTCTGATACCACTTGTAGGATCTAGAAGTAGATGTGTCTAAAGGGGGGGTGATTAGACACTAGGTGCTAAAGTTGCAATTTTTAATCTTTTTCGGTTTAAGTGGAGTTTAGGCACAATTTCAACACACACAATACATATCAAGCAAGCATGCAAAGAGTATATGAGCAGCGGAATATAAAGCATGCAACTCGCAAGAATGTAAAGGGAAGGGTTTGGAAAGATCAAACGCAATTGGACACACGGATGTTTTTCCTGTGGTTCGGATAGGTGGTGCTATCCTACATCCACGTTGATGGAGACTTCAACCCACGAAGGGTAACGGTTGCGCGAGTCCACACAGGGCTCCACCCAAGGGCAACGGTTGCGCGAGTCCACGAAGGGCTCCACCCACGAAGGGTCCACGAAGAAGCAACCACCCACAAAGGGTCCACGAAGAAGCAACCTTGTCTATCCCACCATGGCCATCGCCCACGAAGGACTTGCCTCACTAGCGGTAGATCTTCACGAAGTAGGCGATCTCCTTGCCCTTACAAACTCCTTGGTTCAACTCCACAATCTTGTCGGAGGCTCCCAAGTGATACCTAGCCAATCTAGGAGACACCACTCTCCAAGAAGTAACAAATGGTGTGTAGGTAATGAACTCCTTGCTCTTGTGCTTCAAATGATAGTATCCCCAACACTCAACTCTCTCTCATAGGATTTGGATTTGATGGAAAGAAGATTTGAGTGGAAAGCAACTTGGGAAGGCTAGAGATCAAGATTCATATGGTGGGAATGGAATGTCTTGATCTCAACACATGAGTAGGTGGTTCTCTCTCAGAACAAATGAGTTGGAATGATGTGTGTGTTCTGTTGGCTCTCTCTTCGAATGAGAAAGAGGTGGAGGGGTATATATAGCCTCCACACAAAATCCAACCGTTACACAGTTTTCCAATCTCGGTGGGACCGAATCAAATAAACTCGGTCTGACCGAAGTAGTAAACCTAGTGACCGTTAGGAATTTCGGTGGGACTGACATGCAACTCGGTAGGACCGATTCGGTTAGGGTTTGGGCATAACGTAATCTCGGTGAGACCGATTACACAAACTCGGTGAGACCGAGTTTGGTAATTAGCTAACCAGAGAGTTGGTCAGGCAAACTCGGTGGGACCGATTTGCTCTTTCGGTGGGACCGAGTGGAACTCGGTGAGACCGAAAAGTTACAAAGGGGAAACACTGAGTTTACATTGCAATCTCGGTGGGACCGATTGCATATCTCGGTGGGACCGAGAATATTACAATAGGTAACAGAGAGTTTGCAATCCCATCTCGGTGAGACCGAGATCCTTATCGGTAGAACCGAATTGCTAGGGTTTGGTAGTGGCTAATGACAAGTGAAACTCGGTGGCGCCGGATAGGAAGAATCGGTAGGACCGAGTTTGGCTTAGGGTTTAGGTCATATGTGGATATGGGAAAGTAGTTGAGGATTTTGGAGCATATCATTAAGCACATGAAGCAAGAGGCTCATTAAGCAACACCTCATCCCTCCTTGATAGTATTGGCTTTTCCTATGGACTCAATGTGATCTTGGATCACTAAAATGTAAAATGAAGAGTCTTGAGCTTGAAGCTTTAGCCAATCCTTTGTCCTTAGCATCTAAGGAGTTCCCACAACCTTTAGTCCATGCCACTCCATTGTTGAACTTATCTGAAACATGCTAGATAGAAGTGTTAGTCCAACAAGAGATATGTTGTCATCAATTATCAAAACCACTTAGGGAGCACTTGTGCTTTCAATAATCCACCTCAATCATATCGTAGCGGTGCTTAGGCGAAGCCCTGCGTCGGTAGCATCATCGTCACTGTCACCACGCCGCCGTGCTGACGAAACTCTCCTATGAAGCTTTGCTGGATCGGAGCTCGCGGGACGTCATCGAGTTGAACGTGTGCAAAACTCGGAGGTGCCGTGCATTCGGTACTTGGATCGGTCGGATCGTGAAGACGCATGACTACATCAACCGCGTTGTGCTAACGCTTCTGCATTCGGTCTATGAGGGTACGTAGACACACTCTCCCCTCTCATTGCTATACATCACCATGATCCTGTGTGTGCGTAGGGAATTTTTTGAAATTACTACGTTCCCCAACAGTGGTATCAGAGCCAGGTTTATGCGTAGATGTTATATGCACGAGTAGAACACAAAAGAGTTGTGGGCGTGAGTATATACATATTGCTTGCCGTCACTAGTTGATTCTTGATTCGGCAGTATTGTTGGATGAAGCAGCCCAGACCGACATTACGCATACGCTTACGCGAGACTGGTTCTACCGCCGTGCTTTGCACATAGGTGGCTAGTGGGTGTCTGTTTCTCCATCTTTAGTTGAGTCGGATTCAATGAACAGGGTTCTTTCTGAAGATCAAAAAGCAATCACTATACTGCATTGTGGTTTTTGATGCGTAGGTAAGTACGGTTCTTGCTCAGCCTGTAGCAGCCACGTAAAACTTGCAACAACAAAGTAGAGGACGTCTAACTTGTTTTTGCAGGGCATGTTGTGATGTGATATGGTCAAGACGTGATGAGATATAAGTTGTTGTATAAGATGATCATGTTTTGTTGAAGTTATCGGCAACTGGCAGAAGCCTTATGGTTGTCTCTTTATTGCATAAGATGCAAGCGCCAAATAATTCTTTACTTTATCGCTATGCGATAGCAATAGTTGCAAGAGCAATAGTTGGCGAGACGACCATGTGACTACATGTTGATAGAGATCAAGATGATGGAGATCATGGTGTCATGCCGGTAACAATGAAGATCATGCCAGTACTTTGGAGATGGAGATCAAAAGCACAAGATGATGATGGCCATATCATGTCACATATTTTGATTGCATGTGATGTTTATATTTTATTCATCTTATTTTTCTTAGTTTGATGGTAGCTTTATAAGATGATCTCTCTCTAAATTTTAAGGTATAAGTGTTCTCCCTGAGTATGCACCGTTGCGACAGTTCATCGTGCTGAGACACCACGTGATGATCGGGTGTGATAAGCTCTACGTTCACATACAACGGGTGCAAGCCAGTTTTGAATACGCTGGAATTACTCAGGTTAAACTTGACGAGCCTAGCATATGCAGATATGGCCTCGGAACACTGGAGACCGAAAGGTCGAGCGTGAATCATATAGTAGATATGATCAACATAGTGATGTTCACCAATGAAACTACTCCATCTCACGTGATGATCGGACATGGTTTAGTTGATTTGGATCACGTGATCACTTAGATGATTAGAGGGATGTCTATCTAAGTGGGAGTTCTTAAGTAATATGATTAATTGAACTTTAATTTATCATGAACTTAGTCCTGATAGTATTTGCATAACTATGTTGTAGATCAATAGCTCGCGATGTAGCTCCCCATTTATTTTGATATGTTCCTAGAGAAAAACTAAGTTGAAAATGTTAGTAGCAATGATGCGGATTGGATCCGTGATCTGAGGATTATCCTCATTACTGCACAGAAGAATTATGTCCCTGATGCACCGCTAGGTGACAGACCGATTGTAGGAGCAGATGCAGATGTTATGAACGTTTGGCGAGCTCGGTATGATGACTAGTTGATAGTTTAGTGCACCATGCTTTACGGCTTAGAATCGGGGCTTCAAAGACGTTTTGAACGCCACAGAACATATCAGATGTTCCAAGAGTTAAAATTAGTATTTCAGACTTATGCCCATGTCGAAAGGTATGAGACCTTTGACAAGCACTTTGCCTACAAGATGGAGGAGAATAGCTCAGCTAATGAGCATGTGCTCAGAATGTCTGAGTACTACAATCACTTGAATCAAGTGAGAGTTAATCTTCCAGATAAGATAGTGATTGACAGAATTCTCTAGTCACTATCACCAAGTTACTGGAACTTCGTGATGAACTATAATATGCAAGGGATAATGGAAATGATTCCCAAGCTCTTCGTGATGCTGAAATCAACGAAGGTAGAAATGAAGAAAAGCATCAAGTGTTGATTGTTGACATGACCACTAGTTTCAAGATAAGGGCAAAGGGAAGAAGGGGAACTTCAAGAAGAACGGTAAGCAAGTTGCTGCTCAAGTGAAGAAGCCCAAGTCTAGACCTAAACCTGAGACTAAGTGCTTCTACTACAAAGGGATTGGTCACTGGAAGCAGAACTGCCCCAATTATTTGGCGGATAAGAAGGATGGCGAAGTGAACAAAGTTATATTTGATATACAGGTTATTGATGTGTACTTTACTAGTGTTTATAGCAACCCCTCAGTATTTGATACTAGTTCAGTTGCTGAGATTAGTAACTCGAAACAGGAGTTGCAGAATGAACAGAGAATAGTTAATGGTGAAATGACGATGTGTGTTGGAAGTGGTTCCAAGATTGATATGATCATCATCACACACTCCCTATACTTTCGGGATTAGTGTTGAACCTAAATAAATGTTATTTGGTGTTTGCGTTAAGCATGAATATGATTTGATCATGTTTATTGCAATACGGTTATTCATTTAAAGTCAGAGAATAATTGTTGTTCTGTTTACATGAATAAAACCTTCAATGGTCATACACCCAAGGTGAATATTTATTGAATCTCGATCGTAGTGATACACATATTCATAATATTGAAGCCAAAAGATGCAAAGTTAATAATGATAGTGCAACTTATTTGTGGCACTGCCGTTTAGGTCATATTGGTGTAAAGCGCATGAAGAAAATCCATGTTGATGGGCTTTTAAAATCACCTGATTATGAATCAGTTGATGCTTGCGAAACATGCCTCATGGGAAAGATGACTAAGACTCCGTTCTCCAAAACAATAGAGCAAGCAACATACTTGTTGGAAATAATACATACTTGTGATAGCCTGGCTTATTAGGGATGATAGACTACTCATATCAATAAGGAATTCCTTCTTTTCCGGGAGCCCATTCGGACAGAACTCCAAAGTTAAGCGTGCTCAGCTTGGAGTAGTGTCAGGATGGGTGACCGACCGGGAAGTTGCTCCCGGGTGCGCATACGAGTGAGGACAAAGTGCGCAGAAAAGACTAGTATTGATCTGTGGGGCCAGTCTAGATCCCGCCAGGAGTAACGACCACCGGCGGGTGTGTTCGGGGCGTTACAAGTTGGTATCAGAGCCGACCCTCGCGGTTACACGGATGGTTGCGGATAGGTGCGCGGTCATGTTGTTCATGACGTTTGTGACCCGTCGTGGCACACGGCATGGCACATGTACCGGACTGGATGCACAGCCAGTTGTGCCAAGAGGGAACGTTCCTGTGGCCCGACGAGGACGTTGGTTCCTCTGAGTGGGGGTGTATGTGATAGCCTGGCTTATTAGGGATGATAGACTACTCATATCAATAAGGAATTCCTTCTTTTCCGGTAGCCTATTTGGACAGAACTCCAAAGTTAAGCGTGCTCAGCTTGGAGTAGTGTCAGGATGGGTGACCGACCGGGAAGTTACTTTCGGGTGCACATGAGTGAGGACAAAGTGCGCAGAAAACACTAGTATTGATCTGTGGGGCCAGTCTAGATCCCGCCAGGAGTAACGACCATCGGCGGGTGTGTCCGGGGCGTTACAATACTAATGTATGCAGTCCGATGAGTGTTGAGGCT
Source organism: Triticum urartu (assembly GCF_003073215.2). Taxonomy (NCBI): domain Eukaryota; kingdom Viridiplantae; phylum Streptophyta; class Magnoliopsida; order Poales; family Poaceae; genus Triticum; species Triticum urartu. The sequence continues at coordinate 276,423,513 of NC_053025.1, forward strand.
TGCGGTAGGTATCGTTATTTTCTGACCTTCACAAGTGATTTGAGTAAGATATGGTATATCTTCTTGATGAAACATAAATCTAAAACATTTGAAAAGTTCAAACAATTTCAGAGTGAAGTGGAAAATCATCGTAACAAGAAAATAAAGTTTCAACGATCTGATCATGGAGGAGAATATTTGAGTTATGAGTTTGGTCTTCATTTGAAACAAATGCGGAATAGTTTCGCAACTCACGCCAACTGGAACACCACAGTGTAATGGTGTGTCCGAACATCGTAACCCTACTTTATTAGATATGGTGCAATCTATGATGTCTCTTATCGATTTACCACTATCATTTTGGGGTTATGCATTAGAGACAGCTGCATTCACGTTAAATAGGGCACCATCTAAATCCGTTGAGATGACGCCATATGAACTATGGTTTGGCAAGAAACCAAAGTTGTCGTTTCTTAAAGTTTGGGGTTGCGATGCTTATGTGAAAAAGTTTCATCCTGATAAGATCAAACCCAAATCGGGGAAATACGTCTTCATACGAATACCCAAAGGAGACAGTTGGGTACACCTTCTATCACAGATCTGAAGGCAAGACATTCGTTGCTAAGAATGGATCGTTTCTAGAGAAGGAGTTTCTCTCGAAAGAAGTGAGTGGGAGGAAAGTAGAACTTGATGAGGTAACTGTACCTGCTCCCTTATTGGAAAGTTCATCATAGAAATCTGTTCCTGTGACTCCTACACCAATTAGTGAGGAAGCTAATGATGATCATGTAACTTCAGATCAAGTTACTACCGAACCTTGTAGGTCAACCAGAGTGAGATCTGCACCAGAGTGGTACAGTAATCCTGTTCTGGATGTCATGTTACTTGACCGTGATGAACCTACGAACTATGAGGAAGCGATGATGGGCCTAGATTCCGCAAAATGGCTTGAGGCCATGAAATCTAAGATGGGATCCATGTATGAGAACAAAGTATGGACTTTGATTGACTTGCCCGATGATCGGTGAGTCATTAAGAATAAATGGATCTTTAAAGAGGAAGACAGATGCTGATAGTAGTGTTACTATCTGCAAAGCTCGAATTGTCGCAAAAAGGTTTTCGACAAAGTTCAAGATGTTGACTATGATGAGATTTTCTCACTCGTAGCGATGCTTGAAAGTCTGTCCGAATCATGTTAGCAGTTGCCGCATTTTATGAAATCTGGTAAATGGATGTCAAAACTGCATTCCTTAATGGATTTCTTAAAGAAGAGTTGTATATGATGCAACCAGAAGGTTTTGTCGATCCTAAAAGTTCTAACAAAGTGTGCAAGCTCCAGCAATCCATCTATGGACTGGTGCAAGCATCTCGGAGTTGGAATATATGCTTTGATAAAGTGATCAAAGCATATGGTTTTATACAGACTTGCGGTGAAGCCTGTATTTACAAGAAAGTGAGTGGGAGCACTACATCCTTTCTGATAAGTATATGTGAATGACATTTTGTTGATTGGCAATAATGTAGAATTTTATGGAAAGCATAAAGGAGTGTTTGAAAGGAGTTTTTCAAAGAAAATACCTCGGTGAAGCTGCTTACACATTGAGCATCAAGATCTATAGAAATAGATCAAGACGCTTGATAAGATTTTTCAATGAGTACATACCTTGACAAGATTTTGAAGTAGTTCAAAATGGAACAGTCAAAGAAGGAGTTCTTGCCTGTGTTGCAAGGTGTGAAGTTGAGTAAAGACTCAAAACCCAACCACAACAGAAAATAGAAAGAGAATGAAAAGTCATTCCCTATGCCTCAGTCATAGGTTCTATAAAGTATGCTATGCTGTGTACCAGTCCTATTGTATACCTTAGCATGATTCTAGCAAAGGAGTACAATACTGATCTAGGAGTAGATCACTGGACAACGGTCAAAATTATCCTTAGAGGACTAAGGAAATATTTCTCGGTTATGGAGGTGATAAAAGAGTTCGTTGTAAAGAGTTACGTCGATGCAAGCTTTTTACATCAATCTAGATGACTCTAAGTCTCGCTCTGGATACATATTGAAAGTGGGAGCAATTAGCTAGAGTAGCTCCGTGCATAGCATTGTAGACATAGAAATTTGTGAAATACATACGGATCTGAATGTTGCAGACCCATAGACTAAACTTCTCTCTCAAGCAAAACATGATCACTCTTTGGGTATTAATCACATAGCGATGTGAACTAGATTATTGACTCTAGTAAACCCTTTGGGTATTAGTCACATGGAGATGTGAACTAATCACATAAAGATGTGAACTATTGGTATTAAATCACATGACGAAGTGAACAAGATTATCCCTAGAGGCAATAATAAAGTTATTATATATATCCTTATATCATTTTAAATGATTATTATTATTGCTAGAATTTTATTAACCAGAAACTTAGTACATGTGTGAATACATGACAAACAGAGTGTCACTAGTATGCCTCTACTTGACTAGCTCATTTATCAAAGATGGTTATGTTTCCTAGCCATATACATGAGTTGTCATTTGATTAAAGGGATCACATCATTAGGAGAATGATGTGATTGACTTGACCCATTCCGTTAACTTAGCACTTGATCGTTTAGTTTGTTGCTATCGACTTCTTCACGACCTATACATGTTCCTATGACTATGAGATTATGCAACTCCCGTTTACCAGAGGAACACTTTGTGTGCTACCAAACGTCACAACGTAACTGGGTGATTATAAAGGTTCTCTACAGGTTTCTCCGAAGGTACTTGTTGAGTTGGCATATTTCGAGATTAGGATTTGTCACTCCAATTGTCGAAGAGGTATCTCTGGGCCCACTCGGTAATGCACATCACTATAAGCCTTACAAGCATTGTAACTAATGAGTTAGTTGTGGGATGATGTATTACGGAATGAGTAAAGAGACTTGCCGGTAACGAGATTGAACTAGGTATTGAGATACCGATGATCAAATCTCGGGCAAGTAACATACCGATGACAAAGGGAACAACGTATGTTTTTATGCGGTTTGCCCGATAAAGAGCTTCGTAGAATATGTGGGAGCCAATATGAGCATCCAGGTTCCGCTATTGGTTATTGACCGGAGACGTGTCTCAGTCATGTCTACATAGTTCTCGAACCCGTAGGGTCCGCACGCTTAAAGTTCGGTGACGATTGGTATTATGAGTTTTGTGTTTTGATGTACCGAAGGTAGTTTGGAGTCCCGGATGTGACCACTGACATAACGAGGAGTCTCGAAATGGTCAAGACGTAAAGATGGATATATTGGATGACTATGTTCGGACACCGGAAAGGTTCCGAAAGGTTTCAGACATATATCAGAGTACCGGGGGTTACCGGACCCCCCCCCGGGGGCTTAATGGGCCTACATAGGCCTTAGTGGAAATAGAGGGAAGCAAGGGGAGTGTGAGGCGCGCCCCCAAGGCCCAAACCGAATTGGTTTCGGGCAAGGGGGGTCGGCCCCCTCTTTCCTTCTCCTCCTCTCCCTTTCCTTCCCCTCTCCTACTCCTAATAGGAAAAGGAGGAGTCCTACTCCTAGTGGTAGTAGGACTTCCCCCTTGGCGCGCCCTCCTTGGCCGGCCGCCTCCTCCTCCTCCTTGCTCCTTTATATACAGGCAGGGGGACCCCATAGACACAACAATTGATGATTGATCTCTTAGCCGTGTGCTGTGCCCCCCTCCACCATAATCCACCTCGATCGTATCGTAGCGGTGCTTAGGCGAAGCCCTGCGTCGGTAGCATCATGATCACCGTCACCACGCTGTCGTGCTGACGAAACTCTCCTGTGACGTTTTGCTGGATCGGAGCTCGCGGGACGTCATCGAGTTGAACGTGTGCAGAACTCGGAGGTGTCATGCGTTCTGTACTTGGATCGGTCGGATCGTGAAGACGTACGACTACATCAACCGCGTTGAGCTAATGCTTCCGCATTCGGTCTATGAGGGTACGTAGACACACTCTCCCCTCTCGTTGCTATACATCACCATGATCCTGTGTGTGCGTAGGAATTTTTTTGAAATTACTGCGTTCCCCAACAGCTGCACACAGAAGTTTCTGAGCATGAATAATATTATGATCCTTTTGAGCCTGGGGGGCATTCCATAGGATGATCACATGGGTACTCCGGGATATCCTAGGACAACATTGGATTGCTCTAGGTGCCCGCAACCAATCCATCCAAACGTGTATTAAAGTAGCCACCTTAAATTTCCCTTAGTTATTAACTCTCACTTCTTGCATGAATCTCACATACCAATCCCCGTCTACGAGCATGGCTAAGCAGTATGAGCATAACGTATATTCCCGGGGTGATCAAAAGGTAATAGGTTCCTACCTCATGAACTACATAGCAGCAACCACATGTTCCGAATCCTACTCATGCAATCTTTGAGGGTTGAAACTAATGCATAAAACTGGGTAATAAAGGGGTATGATCAAAGTGCAACTTGCCTTGCTGATGATGGAAAACCCTAGAGATTCGTAGTAGCAAGCTTCACACACTGGATACTCTATCATAGACAAACAATAGCATACATAAGCACTCAAGCACAAGATGGAAAGGTAAACAAAAATAAAAGGATCTAAACAGAAAGTGCAAGTGAAGAGCTTCGATTTGCAAAAAGAATCAATCAAATTGGAGATATGAAACTCGAGTTACGATAAAAGAAGTTCAAATTCAAATTTGTTTGAAACCAAATTTTAAATTTTCAAAGCATGTTTAAGTTGATTATCTTTAATGGCTGAACACAAGGTAGGACGTTAATGAAGAAACTTGTCGAGAGTTGATCTTGTGGATTTTCTGGATGGACGAGTAACAAGATCGTCGATCGATTGAATGTTTCAGTGGCGGACTCTAATTTTGTCAAGAAAAATAAATCTATGGAAATAGGTGCCAAGACGACAATTAACAGAAACAGGAGACTCTATCTGAAGATTCTTCAGGTTCAGCGTATCCATCGAACTTATACTGAATCGAAAATATTGTTGTTAATCAAAGTTAGACTAACGGACAAGCACACGCGTCCGCTTAGATAACTAAATCAAAAATATTAAAAAACGGTTGGTGTTTAAAAGACCACTGTAAAAGACAGAGAATTCATGGGTCGATTATACGGTTCTTTACATTCGTAGAGGTGTCTGTGGTCGTCGGCGTATCTCCAATTTGATGATTCTGTCTTTTCGGTGTTGTGGCGGACACGCTGGAGACTACTGTCGCGAGAGAATGGTGATGCTGTCGAGGCGGGAGGCGGGGGCGGCCGCGGGCGAGTGGCGCCGCGGGTGGCGCGGCGGTTGCGAGTGCGACAATTGCGGAAACGGCGGGTGGCTGGCGTGTAGCAGGCGGTGGTGACTTACGGAGGCGGCGGCGGCTGCAGGAGGCAGCGGTTGCAGCTGATGTGGAGGAGGGGCCGGGGGCCTCCACTTTTAAAGGGGGTCGGGGAGGGTGCTTGGAGGAGGGGGCAATGTGCGGCGAGGGGGAGTCCGAGCCGGACACGCAAGGCGGCGCGGTGTGCGGCGGCCCGACTCCAGCGGGAGTCGGTCTCGGGAAGGCGGCGCTGCTGGGCCGGCCTAGTTTCGGCGGAGACTTTTTTTTAAATAACGCCGCGAAGAAAAAAATCCAAATAAAATAAAATAAAAACCCTAAAATTCAGAAACACTTTTCACATCCCTCCTAATATTTTGGGACAACATGAACATTTTTCTGGACTAAACGCAAATTTTAAAAATGCAACTTTTGAAGGAATATGCCACTAGGATGAGCATTAGAATAAAGAGTTATTCATTGATCATTGTGCGTTATAGCTTCGATAATGTAGGATATAATGTTATATGAGTGATTACGTGAGCTAACGATATGTATTCAACAAAAACTTAATGGAATGTGTCATGAAATACATAGACACGAAGCAGAGTTATACCGACTATATAGTCGTCATCCTCTACTATTGACTAGCGTCGTTCTTTATGAACAGCATGGTGCATGTTCGTCTAGCTAAGGGCGATATTAGGACAATGGATGTTGAGATTGCTTCGAGTCTTAGAGATATAAACGGGATAACATGATGGAGTGAGAGCGAAATGATGTGAATTGACACTAGGGACGACATATTCCATTAGCTTAGCACCCTTATCGTTTTAGTATGTTGCTATTGCTTTCTTCATGACTTATACATGTTCCTATGACTATGAGATTATGCAACTCCCGTTTACCGGAGGAACACTTTGTGTGCTACCAAACGTCACAACGTAACTGGGTGATTATAAAGGTGCTCTACAGGTGTCTCCAAAGGTATATGTTGGGTTGGCGTATTTCGAGATTAGGATTTGTCACTCCGATTGTCGGAGAGGTATCTCTGGGCCCTCTCGGTAATGCACATCACATAAGCCTTGCAAGCATTGCAACTAATGAGGTAGTTGAGAGATGATGTATTACGGAACGAGTAAAGAGACTTGCCGGTAACGAGATTGAACTAGGTATTGAATACCGACGATCGCAAATCTCGGGCAAGTAACATACCGATGACGGGAAAGGGTAAGGCTCACCACCAACCGACCTCTCAGGACGGAACACCGCTGCACCCACCTCTTTCGAACCTTCCACCCACGCATTGAGCGTTCACTCCAGCGACCCGGCCCCATCCGGTCTCCCACGGCAAAAACCGCTCACACCGACACACGTCCTCTTCGTCAGCACAGAAGGGGGTAGGACCACGGGACATTAGAACTGCACGTACACGACCTCATCCCCTGCACCGTGGTCGTGACTCTCCCGGCCTGACAGCACTCCGCAGATACCATCGAGTGGCCTTATGGTGCGAGCGGGGCGGCACACCGCGAACACGGCTTACAGCACGAGCAATTACTTCGACAAAGTGATTGTGTCTATTAAGAGATTTGCGTAGTTACCATATTGTAGGAGCCAATATGAGCATCTCAGTGGTTTCCTAGTATAATTGGTTATGAGTGACGGCGGGTAGGAGGTGGGTGGAGGGTCGTGGTATCGTCGGTACATGAGTGAGGTGGTGCGGACAACCCAGGTGAGAAGGTCTAGCTACAGCAACGGAGTAGGACGCTTACTTTACCTTTGTTCGTATGTAGAAGGTGTGTTGGAGTATGGTGGAGATGTGGAGAGATGGTAGGTTTTGGTAAGGCTGGGAGGAAGATTAGGAGGGGTCGGGACCCCGCATGAGATCGGCACAATAGAGGCAATCTTCGACAAGGGTCGAGATCGGTAAAGATTCGATATGATTGGTAGCGAAGACTATATTCGGGACATCTATGGATCAAGGTTCCGAGTGATTCGGGTATTTTCGGGAGTACCGGGAGTTACGGGAATTCGTATTGGGCCTTAATGGGCCATACGGGAAAGGAGAGAAAGGCCTCAAAGGGTGGCCGCACCCCTCCCCATGGGCTGGTCCGAATTGGACTAGGGAGGGGGGCGCCCCCTTCCTTCCTTCTCCTTTTCCCTTCCCTTTCCTTCCCTCCTACTCCTACTACTTGGAAGGGCTCCTAGTTCTACTAGGAAAGGGGAATCCTACTCCCGGTGGGAGTAGGACTCCCCTAGGGCGCGCCATAGAGAGGGCCGGCCCCTCCCCTCCTCCACTCCTTTATATACGGGGGCCAGGGGGCACCAAGACACAACAATTGATCTCTTGATCTCTTAGCCGTGTGCGGTGCCCCCCTCCACCATAATCCACCTCGATCATACATAGACATCACTCTCCTCTCTCGTTGCTATGCATCACCATGATCTTGCGTGTGCGTAGGAAATTTTTGAATTACACAGCCTGGTTTTATGCGTTGATATATATATGCACGAGTAGAACACAAGTGAGTTGTGGGCGATATAAGTCATACTGCTTACCAGCATGTCATACTTTGGTTCGGCGGTATTGTTGGATAAAGTGGCCCGGACCGACATTACGCGTACGCTTACGCGAGACTGGTTCTACGCCGTGCTTTGCACACAGGTGACTGCGGGTGTCAGTTTCTCCAACTTTAGTTGAACCGAGTGTGGCTACACCCGGTCCTTGAGAAGATTAAAACGACACAACTTGACAAACTATCGTTGTGGTTTCGATGCGTAGGTAAGAACGGTTCTTGCTAAGCCCGTAGTAGCCATGTAAAACTTGCAACAACAAAGTAGGGGACGTCTAACTTGTTTTTGATGGGCATGTTGTCATGTGATATGGTCACGACATATGCATTTATTGTATGAGATGATCATGTACGACCTGATCTAGCAGATTTAAGTAGTGTTAGCCTTCATGCGTGCGACTGCACTGCTTTTTTGTAACCGCTTACTCTAGCCGCAAAACGCCCCCACTTCGGCCGAACAGACTGCAATAGTGTTTCTGCATTACCTTCACTGCTATCGAACATCAGCCCACATACAATAACTTTACGCTTCTCAACGGACGACGATGATGCAATGGCTTATCAGCAAAGCAGATTAGCCTTGGATGTAGACAAAATGACAAACACACTTTGACCGAAATCACTAGATCAAGACATCAGTGGAGATCACTAGGCATGTCCATCGTCCTGGTCGAATGATGAGGGAACAATCTAATGACGACTACGCTCCTGCCACATTTTGGAGTATGGAGCATAAACCCAACAGCTAGGCACAACTCCACCACCAGATGACTGGATGGGCATATCATGTAACACTACTTATGATCTGCAGTGTGGTCACTTATATTTCTTTAGCATTCTTATCATCTTGTCTTTAATTTGACTTCTTGGAAATATGTCTGATTATAGTAGGTTATCTTTACACACTTCAACATTGGAACAATATTCTAGGAGCAGATGCATTTTATTTGGAACTAGGTTGTAGGTGGACATCTAACCTTCCACATGCTTGTCTATCAAGATACGTTGCAATCATAAGCGTTTGGTACTGCTAGTTTCTGCTCAGAATCACTGGTACGTAGAATGTTTGATGCAGGGAGTCTCAGACTCAGAGGCTGGTTACTTTGCACTTTGATAACAAACGGCGTGTCCATTAGCCCACGATCTTTGTAGCCTATCTACCGCAGATAACAAAATTCATACATTATTGTCCAATAAGCGAAAAGTGTATTCAATCATTCTGTAGCGAGTCAGCAAGGGATAGTAGTCTTCATCATTTCTTGTAAATAAGGCTTCACGCAAGTTTGGCATAGATATAAACATTATGGCTTGTGATACCTTCTTAGAAGCAATATAACACTCCATGCGAGGTAGTTGCAACCATCATAGATGGGATATGCTGGAGCATATGTGACACACTGTCTGGTGTAAGAATAATTTTATAAGGATTAGGATTGATCACACATAGTGATGAGCCTTCTTTGAGCTTGCATCATAGTAAACTCCATTCTGTTACGATAATGAGAATCATTAAGGATGCAGTTTTTGAACTCATCTACGTGCATGATCAGGACATTTGTTATAGTTGATATGCGATCAAGGTGATCATTAGAAGATTAGAGGGATTCTGTCTAAGTTGCGCGAGTTCTTAGTATATGATTATCATAGAAATCTTGCGTAGATTTACTATACTGCTTTAACATGAGTTTGGGACCAATGAGGATTAACTCTTCTCGCATGCAGCGTAACGGTTAGCTAGGAGAAATCAATTTCAATCATAGGTTGAATTGCATCTTTGAGATCTCTTGTAGGAAAAGCCTTTTGCGATCAATGTCGAGCTTGATGCATGTGTTGCTCAGTTACACTACTATCAGCATCTGCTACGTTTATTTCCCGTGTTAAAATGACTCCTATCTTATGAGAAAAACTTCTAATGAACTTCGATTCTGAAAAAATGGTTAGTCTATTAGCGAAGTGGCAAATAGCGGTACATAATTGCAAAATGTCGCTGCAATCTACTGTAGGATTGTTACTCCTATATTGCATGGATCCCGCACCAGCCAATTAGAGATTCAATATGTGCATGTCTCAAGTCATATTGTTGGGCGGGGCAATCTTGAACCGCTCAGGCATGATCAGACCTATGCCAATGAGCCCAGTTATTGCCAGACATATATTTCGTAAAGTGGTTTCTTAGTGTCTAGACGAGTTTATGTACATAGAAACCTACTTGTAGTTGTAACAGTGACAACAATGCTATGAACGGGCCATTGGGAATTCCTTGTTAGGGATTCAAAGCACCAGTATTTTGACGTCATGGACACTCTATGGGGTAGCAATGGGTATCCTCATACTGCTGTGGAAGTTTAAATTATATCTCAATAGAAAAATACCCGCAAGGTTTTGCGAGAGTTGTAGTTATACGTGAAGCTATCTACGGTTACATCGATACACTAAGATTTTACTGCATTTACAGCCTAAAATATCTAGCTGAATGTGGGGGTAAGGGACCAATAAGTGCATCTCAAAGGAGCAGATAGGAATCATTATGTCCTATGATTGACAGTTCCGTACTAATAAGTGGGAGCAGTCTATACAGGGTACGGTACTCATCATTAGCATATCGTACTTTTTCCGTCCCACTCACTCTTTGGAGAATCTCTGATATCTCTTAGAGAAAGTGCGAATCCAGATGTCTTAATCTTAGCCTAAGATCAGAAAAGATCTCTTCGCGCCTTCAGATTTGTGAATTGAACAGAAGGTGTATTACTCCCAACTCGTTACTCACATCTAGGCATACATGTTGTAAGGAAGAGGGATTTTTAGCCTGATTGATGTGGGTTGTTAGAACTATCTTATAATCAGGATGAAACGTATTTTGCTCAAGGCATATGAATTGCATGGCAAAACCCCCAAAACTTTAAGGATCAACGACAACCAAGTCTGCGTTCTTTCCGTTTGGCATCGCAAACACACTAGTTCATAGTGGACAATCTGGCTGTCAAAAGGCGGGTATTTTAAGAGAAATGGGTGCCACCTAAGAATATATAACATACCGCTAGAAGATGTGATTGCTAGGTCAACTAATGCTTAGAGTTGCAAACACAACTGAGATCCAGTGGTAACATTCGACTAAGCGCAGTAGTTATATACCGATGACAACGCATATGTAATAAGGGTAAGGGTTAACGAGTGTGGCATACAGGGAAGAGGGGAACTACACACTCAGTGCGATTAGAGCGAGACACACCATGTGTGTACAGTGGTGTTCCGAGGTGGCAGTGAGTTGCGAAACTATTCCGCATTGTTTCAAATGAAGACCAAACTCATAACTCAAATATTCTCCTCCATCGATCAGATCGTAGAAACTTTATTTTCTTGTTACGATGATTTTCCACTTCACTCTGAAATTGTTTGAACTTTTCAAATGTTTCAGATTTATGTTTCATCAAGAAGATATACCCATATCTTACTCAAATCACTTGTGAAGGTCAGAAAATAACGATACCTACCGCAAGCCTCAACACTCATCGGACTGCATACATTAGTATTGTAACGCCCCGGACACACCCGCCGATGGTCGTTACTCCTGGCGGGATCTAGACTGGCCCCACAGATCAATACTAGTGTTTTCTGCGCACTTTGTCCTCACTCATGTGCACCCGAAGCAACTTCCCGGTCGGTCACCCATCCTGACACTACTCCAAGCTGAGCACGCTTAACTTTGGAGTTCTGTCCAAATGGGCTACCGGAAAAGAAGGAATTCCTTATTGATATGAGTAGATCATCCCTAATAAGCCAGCATAACTGAGACTAAGTCTCTACTGCAAAGGGACTAGTCACTGGAAGCCTAATTGCCCCAAGTATTTGGCGGATAAGAAGGGATGGCAAAGTGAACAAAGGTATATTTGATATACGGATTATTGATGTGTATTTTACTAGTGTTCGTAGCAACCCCCGGTATTTGATACTGGTTCAGTTGCTAAGAGTAGTAACTCGAAACGGGAGTTGCAGAATGAACAGAGACTAGTTAAGGGTGAAGTGACGATGTGTGTTGGAAGTGGTTCCAAGATTGATATGATCATCATCGCACACTCCCTATACTTTCGGGATTAGTGTTGAACCTAAATAAGTGTTATTTGGTGTTTGCATTGAGCATGAATATGATTTGATCATGTTTATTGCAATACAGTTATTCATTTAAGTAAGAGAATAAATTGTTGTTCTGTTTACATATATGGTTACACACCCAATGAAAATGGTTCGTTGGATCTCGATCGTAGTGATACACATATTCATAATATTGAAACCAAAAGATGCAAAGTTAATAATGATAGTGCAACTTATTTGTGGCACTGCCGTTTAGGTCATATTGGTATAAAGCGCATGAAGAAACTCCATGCTCATGGACTTTTGGAATCACTTGATTATGAACCAGTTGATGCTTGCGAACCATGCCTCATGGGCAAGATGACTAAGACTCCGTTCTCCGGAACAATGCAGCAAGCAACAAATTTGTTGGAAATCATGCATACTGATGTATGTGGTCCGATGAATATTCAAGCTCGCGGCAGGTATCATTATTTTCTGATCTTCACAGATGATTTGAGCAGATATGAGTGTATCTACTTGATGAAACACAAGTCTGAAACATTTGAAAAGTTCAAAGAATTTCAGAGTGAAGTGGAGAATCATCGTAACAAAATAAAAGTTTCTACGATATGATCGCAGAAGTAAAATATTTGAGTTACGAGTTTGGCCTTCAGTTAAAACAATGTGAAATAGTTTCACTACTCACGCCACCTAGAACACCATAGTGTAATGGTGTGTCCGAACATCGTAACCGTACGTTATTAGATATGGCGCGATCTATGACGTCTCTTACTGATGTACCTCTATCATTTTGGGGTTATGCATTAGAGACAACTACATTCACGTTAAATAGGGCACCATCTAAATCCGTTGAGACGACACCGTATGAACTATGGTTTGGCAAGAAACCTAAGCTGTCGTTTCTTAAAGTTTGAGGTTGCAATGCTTATGTGAAAAAGTTTCAACCTGATAAGCTTAAACCTAAATCGGAGAAGTGCGTCTTCATAGGATACCCAAAAGAAAATGTTGGGTACACCTTCTATCACAGATCCGAAGGCAAGGTATTCGTTGCTGAGAATGGATCCTTTCTAGAGAAGGAGTTTCTCTCGAAAGAAGTGAGTGGGAGGAAAGTAGAACTTGATGAGGTAACTGTACCTGCTCCCTTATTGGAAAGTAGTTCATCACAGAAATCTGTTCCTGTGACTACTACACCAATTAGTGAGGAAGCTAATGATGATGATCATGTAACTTCAGATCAAGTTACTACCGAACCTCATAGGTAAACCAGAGTGATATCCGCACCAGAGTGGTATGGTAATCCTGTTCTAGAGGTCATGTTACTTGAACATGACGAGCCTATGAACTATGAGGAAGCGATGATGAGCCCAGATTCCGCGAAATGGCTTGAGGCCATGAAATCTGAGATGAGATCCATGTATGAGAACAAAGTATGGACTTTGATTGACTTGCCCATTGATCGGTGAGCCATTGATATTAAATGGATCTTCAAGAGGAAGACGGACGCTGATAGTAGTGTTACTATGTACAAAGCTAGAATTGTCGCAAAAAGGTTTTCGATAAGTTCAAAGGGTTGACTATGATGAGAGTTTCTCACTTGTATCTATGCTTAAGTCTGTCCGAATCATGTTAGCAATTGCCGCATTTTATGAAATATGGCAAGTGGATAAACAAAACTGCCTTCCTTAATAGATTTATTAAAGAAGAGTTGTATATGATGCAACAAGAAAGTTTTTTCAATCCTAAAGGTGCTAACAAAATATGCAAGCTCCAGCGATCCATCTATGGACTGGTGCAAGCATCTCGGAGTTGGAATATACGCTTTGATAAGTTGATCAAAGCATATAGTTTTATACAGACTTGCAGTGAAGCCTGTATTTACAAGAAAGTGAGTGGGAGCACTACAACATTTCTGATAAGTATATGTGAATGACATATTGTTGATCGGAGATAATGTAGAGTTATTCTGCAAAGCATAAAGGAATGTTTGAAAGGAGTTTTTCAAAGAAAGACCTCGGTGAAGCTGCTTACATATTGAGCATTAAGATCTATAGAGATAGATCAAGACGCTTGATAAGTTTTTCAATAAGTAGATACCTTGACAAGATTTTGAAGTAGTTCAAAATGGAACAGTCAAAGAAGGAGTTCTTGCCTGTGTTACAAGGTGTGAAGTTGAGTAAGACTCAAAACCCGACCACGGCAGAAGATAGAGAGAGAATGAAAGTCATTCCCTATGCCTCAGCCATAGGTTCTATAAAGTATGCCATGCTATGTACCAGACCTATTGTATACCCTGCCCTAAGTTTGGCAAAGGAGTACAATAGTGATCTAGGAATAGATCACTGGACATTGGTCAAAATTATCCTTAGTGGAATAAGGATATGTTTCTCGATTATGGAAGTGACAAAAGGTTCGTCGTAAAGGGTTACGTCGATGCAAGTATTGACACTGATCCAGATGACTCTAAGTCTCAATCTGGATACATATTGAAAGTGGGAGCAATTAGCTAGAGTAGCTCCGTGCAGAGCATTGTTGACATAGAAATTTGCAAAATACATACGGATCTGAATGTGGCAGACCCATTGACTAAACTTCTCTCACAAGCAAAACATGATCACACCTTAGTACTCTTTGGGTGTTCATCACATAGCGATGTGAACTAGATTATTGACTCTAGTAAACCCTTTGGGTGTTGGTCACATGTCGATGTGAACGATGGGTGATAATCACATGGTGATGTGAACTATTGGTATTAAATCACATGGCGATGTGAACTAGATTATTGACTCTAGTGCAAGTGGGAAACTGAAGGAAATATGCCCTAGAGGCAATAATAAAGTTATTATTTATTTCCTTATATCATGATAAATGTTTATTATTCATGCTAGAATTGTATTAACCGGAAACATGATACATGTGTGAATACATAGACAAACAGATTGTCACTAGTATGCCTCTACTTGACTAGCTCGTTGATCAAAGATGGTTATGTTTCCTAACCATAGACATGAGTTGTCATTTGATAAATGGGATCACATCATTAGGAGAATGATGTGATTGACTTGACCCATTTCGTCAGCTTAGCACTTGATTGTTTTAGTTTACTACTATTGCTTTCTTCATGACTTATGCATGTTCCTATGACTACGGGATTATGTAACTCCCGATTACCGGAGGAACACTTTGTGTGCTACCAAACGTCACAACGTAACTGAGTGATTATAAAGGTGCTCTACAGGTGTCTCCGAAGGTACTTGTTGGGTTGGCGTATTTCGAGATTAGGATTTGTCACTCCGATTGTCGGAGAGGTATCTCTGGGCCCTCTCGGTAATGCACATCACCTAAGCCTTGCAAGCATTGCAACTAATGAGTTAGTTGCGAGATGATGTATTACGGAACGAGTAAAGAGACTTGCCGGTAACGAGATTGAACTAGGTATTGTGATGCCGACGATCGAATCTCGGGCAAGTAACATACCGATGACAAAGGGAACAATGTATGTTGTTATGCGGTCTGACCGATAAAGATCTTCGTAAAATATGTAGGAGCCAATATGAGCATCCAGGTTCCGCTATTGGTTATTGACCGGAGATGTGTCTCGGTCATGTCTACATAGTTCTCAAACCCGTAGGGTCCGCACGCTTAAAGTTCGATGACGATTATATTATGAGTTTATGTGTTTTGATGTACTGAAGGAGTTCGGAGTCCCGGATGAGATCGGGGACATGACGAGGAGTCTCGAAATGGTCGAGACGTAAAGATCAATATATTGGACGACTATATTCGGACATCAGAAAGGTTCCGAGTGATTCGGGTATTTTCGGGAGTACCAGGGAGTTACAGGAATTCGTATTTGGCCTTAATGGGCCATACGGGAAAGGAGAGAAAGGCCTCAAAGGGTGGCTGCACCCCTCCCCATGGGCTGGTCCTAATTGTACTAGGGAGGGGGGGCGCCCCTTCCTTCCTTCTCCTTTTCCCTTCCCTTTCCTTCCCTCCTACTCCTAATACTTGGAAGGGCTCCTAGTTCTACTAGGAAAGGGGGAATCCTACTCCCGGTGGGAGTAGGACTCCCCTAGGGCGCGCCATAGAGAGGGCCGGCCCTCCCCCTCCTCCACTCCTTTATATACGGGGGCAAGGGGGCACCCCAAAGACACAACAATTGATCTCTTGATCTCTTAGCCGTGTGCGGTGCCCCCCTCCACCATAATCCACCTCGATCATATCGTAGCGGTGCTTAGGCGAAGCCCTGCGTCGGTAGAACATCAACATCGTCACCACGCCGTCATGCTAACGAAACTCTCCCTCAACACTCGGCTGGATCGGAGTTCGAGGGACGTCATCGGGCTGAACGTGTGCTGAACTCGGAGGTGCCGTGCGTTCGGTACTTGATCGGTCGGATTGTGAAGATGTATGACTACATCAACCGTATTGTGCTAACGCTTCCGTTGCCGATCTACGAGGGTACGTAGACAAACACTCTCCTCTCTCGTTGCTTTGCATCACCATGATCTTGTGTGTGCGTAGGAATTTTTTTGAAATTACTACGTTCCCCAACAACTTTTTCCCTAATTTAATAAAAATGAAACCAATAAAATTGCAAATAAAAATCAAAAATATATATTTTTATTCGAAATTAAATTTCCATAATTTCCTAGCTGTTTTGAAGATGTCATATTATCTTCTCTCATTATTTTATTGGAAAATAATTTCGAATAAAAATCACTTTGATCCAATTTGCCAATTTTTAAAAATTCAAAAATGGATTTTTTGTGAAAACCTCCAACTCTCTCAATTGGTCCTTGAGTTCCTTAAGGTTTCTAGGATCAAAAGTCCAAATAAAACTAATTCAAAATGCACAATTTATGGATGCATATGATGACCTAATGATTAACATCCAAATTGAAAATTGGGATGTTACAAACCTACCCCCCTTACGATGAATCTCGCCCTCGAGATTCATATTGGCTAGCAAAAAGGTGTGGGTGGTATTTCCGGAGATCTTCCCAGGTGGCTTCTTCCTCGGTATGGTGGCTCCACTAAACTTTACAGAACTTGATGACCTTGCTGTGTGTAACTCGGTTGGCGAATTCGAGAATCTTGTCGGGTTTCTCCTCGTAGGTTAGGTCACTCTCCAACTGAATTGCTTTCAGGGGTACTGTATCTCTCAGAGGAATATCGACCATCTCTACATGGCACTTCTTCAACTGGGAAATGTGAAACACATCATGAATTCCTGACAAACCTTCGGGTAACTCCAACTTGTAGGCAACTTCACCCATACATTCCAAAACTCGGCAAGGTCCTACAAATTGTGGTGCTAACTTTCCTTTGACTCCAAATCGTTTAACTCCTCTAAGTGGCGACACACGAAGATATGCTCTATCTCCGACTTCATAGGCTACCTCCTTGCGTTTAGTATCGGCATAACTCTTCTGCCTAGACTGAGCTACCTTGAGTCTACACGAATCAACTTGACCTTCTCTTCAGACTCTTTGATTAAATCTGTCCTAAACAATTGTCGGTCTCCAACTTCATCCCACATCAAATGGTGTCCTGCACCTTCTTCCATACAAGGATTCGAAGGGGCCATTTTCAAACTAGCTTGGTAGTTGTTGTTGTACGAGAACTCCGTGTAAGGCAAATTGTCATCCCAACTAGATCCATAATCTAGCGCACAAGCTCTCAACATGTCCTCCAGAATCTGGTTGACTCTCTCGGTCTGTCCATCTGTCTTTGGATGAAAGGTTGTACTGAACTCTAGCCTAGTACCCAAAGTGTGGTGTAACTGATTCCAAAACTTAAAGGCAAACTGTGTTCCTCTATCTGATACGATGGTCCTCGGAACTCCATGCAGACATACGATGCTGGTCATATGTATCCTAGCTAGCTTCGTGCTTGTATACGTGGTTTTCACGGGGATAAAATGGGCCACTTTGGTCAAGCGATCAACTACTACCCAGATGGAGTCATATTTTGATCGTGTTCTGGGTAGTCCGGTGATGAAATCCATGCCAAGCTTATCCCAATTCCATTCAGGTATCGGCAAAGGATGAAGTAATCCTGCTGGCTTCTGATGCTCTGCCTTAACTCTCTGACATACGTCACATACTGCTACATACTCGGCAATATCCTTCTTCATACATGTCCACCAGAAACATTCCTTCAAATCCAAATACATCACGGTGTTGCCTGGGTGAATCGAGTATGGTGAGTCATGAGCTTCCTGAAGAATTAACTTCCTGATCTCTGGATCATTTGGCACATAGATATCATCCTCAAACCATAAAGTTTCGTGTTCATCCTCACGAAAACCTTTGGCCTTTCCTTTACTCATCTTTTCCTTTATCTCCGCAATCTCCTTATCAGTCTTCTGAGCTTCTCGAATCTTTCCCAACAACATGGACTGAACTTCCAACGCTGCAACAAAACCTCTCGGAACTATCTCCATTCGAAGTTCTCTAAGATCGTCGGCTAATTCCCGAGGTAATCCTCCGGTTATGAGGGTATTAACATAACTCTTGCGGCTCAACGCGTCTGCTACAACATTGGCCTTTCCTAGGTGATAGTGCAGTTTCATGTCATAATCCTTTATGAGCTCCAGCCATCTCCTCTGCCTGAGGTTTAACTCCTTCTGTGTGAAGATGTACTTCAAACTCTTATGATCCGTGTAAACATCACAACGATTCCCAATAAGAAAATGTCTCCAGGTCTTGAGCGCATGCACTATGGCTGCTAACTCCAAATCATGAGTGGCATAGTTCAACTCATGAGGTCGAAGCTATCGCGAGGCATATGAAACAACTCTTCCTTCTTGCATAAGAACGCCTCCAAGTCCCTGACGAGATGTGTCACAATAGACATGGAAATCTTTGTGTATATTAGGAAGGATTAGCATTGGGGTTGTAACCAAACGTTTCTTCATCTCCTGAAAACTGGCCTCACACTCTTGGGCCCATTTGAACTTAGTGTCCTTCTTCAATAACTCCGTCATGGGCTTAGCAATCTTGGAAAAATTCTCAATGAATCTCTGATAATATCCCGCTAGTCCAAGGAAACTGCGTATCTCTCCAACTGAGGTGGGTGCCAACCACTCGGTGACAGACTGAACCTTTGAAGGGTCTACTGCTATACCTTCTCTAGATATAACATGTCCGAGAAATCCGACTTCCTTCAACCAAAATTCACATTTGCTGAACTTGGCATATAGCTGATGTTCCCTAAGCTTGTTGAGAACCAAGCACAAATGTTCCTTGTGTTCCTCTTCATTCTTCGAGTACACCAATATATCATCAATGAACACCACAACAAACTTATCCAAGAACTCCATGAACACCTTATTCATCATACTCATAAAGTAGGCAGGGGCATTAGTCAAACCGAAAGACATGACCGTGTACTCATATAGCCCATACCTTGTGGTAAAAGCTGTCTTGGGTATATCCTGTTCTCGGATCTTCAGCTGGTGATATCCAGATCAAAGATCGATCTTGGAGAATACTTTAGCTCCCTGCAGCTGGTCAAACAAGTCATTGATCATCGGTAGAGGGTATTTGTTCTTGATCATCACCTCATTCAATGCATGATAATCAACAACCATTCTCAAGGATCCATCCTTCTTCTCAACTAAGAGCACTGGGGCTCCCCATGGTGACGAACTTGGTCGAATATAACCTTTCTCCAATAACTCGTTAATCTGCTTCTTAATCTCCTCCAGAACATTTGCGGGCATCCGATATGGTCTCTTAGATATTGGTCCGGTGCCTGGCAACAACTTGATCAAAAACTCTATGTCTCGGTCTGGTGGCATGCCTAGTAATTCCTCTGGGAATACATCGGGATAATCCTTCACAACTGGTACTTCCTCTTGAACAACTCTAGAGAGTGAATTTACTTGGGTCCTCCTTGGCGCATGCCTAGACACATAATTGATCCGTTTCCCCTCTGGGGTGGTGAGAAGAATTGACTTACTAGCACAATTAATGTTTCCTCCATACTTTGATAGCCAATCCATGCCTAGTATTATATCCAATCCTTGTGATTCCAAAATAATGAGGTCTGAGGGGAAAACATGCTTACCAATGGTCAAGGGCAACTGATGACACCATCGGCTAGCCATATATTCTACTCCTTGTGAGCTCACTAACATGGGTGACCTAAGGGATAAGGTTGGCAATTCAAACTTGTCCACAAATCCCCTTGATATGTATGAATGTGATGCACCAGTATCTAAAAGAACAAGGGTTGTAAAAGACTTAATCAAAAACTTACCAATAATCGCGTCAAGCTGCTCTTCAACTTCCTCCACGTTGACATGGTTCCCTAACCTTTGGTGAAGGGATTTGGATTCTTCCATGAGCTTCTATTGCCATTTCCATTCTTTGCTTCAGGACACTCGATGGCGTAGTGTCTAGTCTTCTCACACTTGAAACAAGTAATGTGACTTAGATCCTTGTTGGCGGGTGTAGCAGGGTTGGAACGGCTCTGAGTGTTGTTTCCTCCATTCCCATTACCATTCTTAGGGCCACTATGGTTGTGTGAATTTCCTCCACTGTGACAATGGCCTCTGAGGGAGTCCTAGATTAGGGGGTCTCCGGACAGCCGGATTATATCCTTTGGCCGGACTGTTGGACTATGAAGATACAAGATTGAAGACTTCGTCCCGTGTCCGGATGGGACTTTCCTTGGCGTGGAAGGCAAGGTAGGCAAACGGATGTGTAGATCTCCTCCCATGTAACCGACTCTGTGTAACCCTAGCCCCCTCCGGTGTCTATATAAACCGGAGGGTTTAGTCCGTAGGACAACATACAATCATACCATAGGCTAGCTTCTAGGGTTTAGCCTCTATGATCTCGTGGTAGATCAACTCTTGTAATACTCATATCATCAAGAACAATCAAGCAGGACATAGGGTATTACCTCCATCAAGAGGGCCCGAACCTAGGTAAACATCGTGTCCCCTGCTTCCTGTTACCATCCGCCTTAGATGCACAGTTTGGGACCCCCTACCCGAGATCCGCCGGTTTTGATACCGACATTGGTGCATTCATTGGGAGTTCCACTTTGTCGCCACCATAAGTCTTGATTGCTCCTTCGATCATCGGTAGCGATGCGGTCCAGGGTAAGGTTTTCCTCCCCGGACAGATCCTTGTATTCGGCGACTCCTCACTGCGGGCCAATTCGCTTGGCCATCTGGAGCAGACTGAGAGCTACGCCCCTGGCCATCAGGTCAGATTCGGAAACTTGAACTACACTGCCGATATCCGCGGAGACTTGATCTTCGACGGATTCGAGCCTGTGTCAGGTGCGCCGCACTGTCACGACGAGCATGACATAACTCTATCGTCGGACAATATTCGAGAGATCGCATATGCAACTACTCCGGCTGTCAATCCGGAGCAAATCGCGCCATCCGAGAGCAGAGGGATAGACCCCGCCACGGAGGTCGCACTCTCAGCGGCGATAGAGCCGGATGCTGACTTTACCCCTTACGAGAGCCATGTCGCTGAACCACTGGATTCATCTCCGGCCACGGACTCCGAGCCGCTTACATCCGTGCCCGCCGAACCCGACTGGGCGCCGATCATGGAATTCATCTCCATGGATATCTTTCAGTACTCGCCTTTCGGTGATCTGCTAAATACATTAAGGTCTCTGTCCCTGTCAGGAGAACCTTGGCCGAACTATGTTCAGCTAGAATGGGATGCGGACAACGAAGAAATTCGCTGCCCACCCACCACCCACTTGGTAGCCACTGTCGACGACTTAACTGACATGCTTAACTTCGACTCCGAAGACATCGACGGCATGAACGAAGATGCATGAGACGAATAGGAACCAGCGCCCACAGGGCGCCGGACAACCACTTCATCACATGACATATACATGGTGGATACACCCAAAGAGGGCAATGGCAAAGAGACAGCGAAGGATGCCCCCTCCAAGCAACCCAAGCGCCGACGTCAGCGGCACCGCTCTAAGTCCCGCCATAGCAAAAACAACGATAAGAACGCAAGAGGAAATAACAGTCCAGTCGACGCGAGAAGAAATGACGACTGCACCGCCCCGGTGGCAGATCACGATCAAGATGCAAACGGCGAACATAGTACGGATCCGGCGTCCGAACACGGCGACGCCAAGGATAAACCTCATCAAACCCCGTCTGGGGAGGAAAACAGTCCGGACAGAGATGCACACATCATCCCAGAAACGCACATGGAGTAAGAGAACCTCCGCAGAAGGCTTATTGCCACAGCAAGGAGCCTGAAGAAGTAGAAGCAAAGGCTTAAGGTCGCACAAGATATGCTCAACAGCAGGTGGAACAAAGTGCTCGACAACGAAACAAAGTATGGTGGAAGTTACCACACAAATAGCTATCCAAAGTGCAAGCTATTACCTGAATTCGACGATGAGGCCTTAGAGCCCACACAGCCGAAAAATGATACGGCCAACAGGCCGGGTCCACCACCTTGTGACCGCGATAGAGCGGCTAACAAAGTCACACATAAGTCAACACACGATCTACGTGAGAACTTGCGCCAAAAATCCGGCGCGACCAGATCCATCTATGGATCTAGGAAGCGCGCTCCGGCACAAAATCAAAACCGAATACTACAACCGTCCGAACACCATGGCATATCCCAATACAGGGGTGCCGCACACCCCCTATGTTTCACCAATGAGGTGCTGGATCATGAATTCACAGAAGGATTCAAACCAATGAACATAGAGGCGTATGACGAGACCACATACCCTGGAGTCTGGATCGAGGACTTTATCCTCCATATTCATATGGCTCGTGGAGACGATCTCCATGCCATTAAATACTTGCCCCTCAAGCTTAAAGGGCCAGCTCGGCACTGGCTGAAAAGCCTCCCCGAAAACTCAATTGGATGTTGGGAGGAGCTCGAGGACGCTTTTTGGGCTAATTTTCAAGGGACTTAGGTCCGACCTCCGGATGCAGATGATTTAAGTCATATAATCCAACAGTCCGGAGAGTCCACCCGAAAGCTTTGGAACAGGTTCCTCACCACGAAGAACCAAATCGTCGACTGTCCGGACGCCGAAGCCTTAGCAGCTTTTAAACACAGTGTCCGAGACGAATGGCTCACCAGACACCTCGGCCAAGAAAAACTGAGAACAATGGCAGCCCTAACAAGCCTGATGACCCGCTTTTGCACGGGCGAAGATAGCGGGTTGGCCCATAGCAGCACCAGCGACCCAAGCACATCCGAAGCCAGGGATGGCAATGGAAAACCACGACGCAACAAAAACAAGCATCAAAATAAAGAAGGTAGCCCAGATAATACGGTGGTAAACGCCGGATTCAGGGGCTCTCAACCAGGTCAGCGGAAAAAGCCTTTCAAAGGCAGCAGAGAAGGACCATCCGGCCTAAACAAGATTCTTGACAAGCTATGTCAGATCCACGGCACCCCCGACAAACCTGCAAATCACACCCACAGAGAATGTTGGGTCTTCAAGCAGGCCGATAAGCTAAACGCCGAACACAAAGGGGAAGAGACACCAAGCGAAGATGAGGATGAACCTCGCCAGCAAAGCATCGGAGGACAGAAAAAGTTCCCACCAGAGGTTAAAACGGTAAACGTGATCCATATGACGAAGAGGAGAAGCAAGCATGCACTCCGAGACACACGCGCCATAGAGCCCGTCACCCCTAGGTTCAACCCCTGGTTGGCCTGCCCGATCACTTTTGATCGTAGGGATCACGCGACAAGTATCCGACACGAAGGACTGGCGGCCTTGGTGTTAGACCCAATAATAAATGGGTACCATTTCACACGAGTCCTCATGGACAGCAGCAATGATCTAAATCTGATATATGAGGACACGGTCCGCAAAATGGGGATAGACCCGACACAAATAAGCCACAGTAATACTACCTTCAAGGGAGTAATACCAGGCCAAGAGGCCCGCTGTACGGGCTCTCTACCGCTAGAGGTTGTATTCGGTTCTCCCGATAACTTCCGAAGCGAAAGGTTAACTTTCCACATCGCTCCATTCTGAAGTGGTTATCAAGCACTACTCGGAAGAACGGCTTCCGCTCGTTTTAATGCAATACCGCATTATGCTTTTCTCAATCTTAAGATGCCCGGTCCACGTGGCATCATCACAGTTAGCGGAAATACCGAATGTTTTTTACGTGCGGAAGAGGATGGGGTGGCTTTAACAACCGCGAACTAGACGGCCTCACCAACCAGAAAAAATGACAGGTCGTCAAGACCACGGACACGGTTAGACGAGTCCGGCGCTCCACCACATATACATGAGATTGGTTTGATGATCAAACCCTCATAGACGATACCAGGGGCTTCCCGCGTGTAATCAGGGCCAGCCCGGCTCAACTTGACTTCTCTTGAATTTTGATAGTTCATTGATAATAACCAACTCTTTTTTTGGCACGACAACTTTCACCTAAGTTCTTCCCTTTTACAGATGACAATCGTGCTACACCCGTCCAGGACACGGCACAATGGAGATACAGGCGCAGACGTGCAGCAGGGACCCGCCCAATGGTTTCTTTTTAGATTAAGACCCTACGTAAACCTTTTTTACTATCTCTTGTTGCTCACATCCTCCGGATACTCCACACAACCGAGAAGGATGCTGACGTTATTGGCATGTGGCCACGTCAGGATATTGCACGTACCTAGACACATGGTATTTATTATTAAGGGCATTGTTTAGCCCGGTATATGTTATAAAGACCTAACACCTTAGGGAGTGTTCGGCGTCGCGAGTTTGGCCCTATATGCATCAGCTCCGAATCATCTCTTTGGTCAAATGTTGGGTTTGCCCGGCTCCCACGTTTTGGTACCTTACGTTCCGTTATATCGGCTAAGGTAGCACTGGGAGAACTACTGCGATTGTGCCCTGGTTCATCCGGATGAGCACCTCAGTAGAGAAAGCCGAAAACTGACTATCATGATATAGCGAGAGACTGGTCAACCACTCAATGACTCAGCGGAATCTTCGGGTCCTCCGCATTAACGAAGGGCCGTTTCTCAGTCATGTATGTACGCGCCCCGTATTTGGACGAGCGCAGAAGTACTAGGGGCTATATAGTAGCCCCCACCGTCAAACTCCTATGGCTAGGTGAAAGTGTTAAAGCAATATAGTCCGATTGCCTCGTTTGTTGTGCTACCACCTCCTTAATGGACCAAGACATTGGATCAAGTGTGGATTCGCGTTTTCTGCGAACACCCCCGCATTATATGCGTGGGGGTGGAAGCCGACGACTGCAAACTTTCAGGTTATATACATATATACATAAACGGCCGCACATGAGGCATCATAGTACTTTCGAGCAAAAGTATAAATACAGCCTTGATAACTCAATAAAACATTGTTTTTACAATGGAAGCACATGTGACTAGAACATAATATTCTTCGAGCACTGAGCCTCTATCGAACGAGCACCTTCAAGAACTTCTTCAAAGTAGTGCTCGGCAGCCACTCGGCCTACGACCGAACCCTGTGTCGCAACAGTGGTGGCCTCCATCTCCGCCCAGTATGTCTTGACACGGGCAAAGGCCATCCGCGCACCCTCTATGCACGTCGATCTCTTCATAGCATCGATGCGTGTCATAACACCAATTAATTGTTGCACTAAACTAAAATAGCTATTCGGCCTTGGCCCTCCCGACCACAGATGATCCACAATGGACCTCATGGCAAGTCTGGACAACCTATGGAGCTCGGCCCACTCGGCCATTCGCTCATTCAACAACAGCGGACGGACTGGAGCATGAAACTGTGACCATAACAGCTTTTCCACTTCGTGATCTTTCTGATCCCTGAAGTACTCGGCCGCATCAGCAGCACTTGCAGCCAAATCCACGTAGGCGTCCGCAAAACTCCATAGTCAGTCAACAGGAGCATACTTCGGATCTCCAAATTTAGTCCGCAACAAGAAGGGCTTCCCAGACACGATATCTGCAGCTTGATGCAGCTCCTCCTTCGTCGCTCTAATTTTGGAGCGGGCTTCCTTGGCAGCTACCAGGGCCTTCTCCAGGTCTGTCGCCCTCGCTCGGCTTTCTTCTTCAAGAAGCTGGTAATGGCCAGCGGCATCTTTTAACTCTACAACCATTTTGGCCATTCTTTCCTTGCTCTCGCAATGCGCGGCCTGTTCGGCCCTCAACTCTTCGGCCACCTTTAGAGCGGCCGCATTGCTACTCCTTGCTTGTTCCTTGGCTTGGGCAAGCTCCGCCCGAAGGGTCTCCATGGTGGTAGCTCCATCTGCAGTCACAACATATTAAAGATAGTGGCATCATGCTCCTCTTATTATGTGACGATCACCAGAGAAATCACTTACCCTATGCCTCGTCAAGCCGCCGGTTGACAAGCACGATATCGGCATCGGCCGCATCAAGTTGCCGCTTTAGCTCGGTAAACCCATCAGTTCAGCTAGCCACCGGAGCCTCAGCCGCCTGCACATAAAGGCAGTCGGGTTATTACCTCGGAATATGATCCTCGGGTTGCCGCCGTTCTCGACGAAAACCAGAGTCTCAGGGGCTACTATCTGCATAGGGCACACCTAACGTGTGTGGTACTATCAAAAACATACACTATTTCATGTACCTCAAAGCCCTTCAGCAGACTCATAAAGGCTTCATGCAATCTGTTTTCAACGGATGAAATCCTTTCAATTACCGTACCCATCAGCGTATGATGTGCTTCAGAGATGGCCGCTTGCCCTAGAAGATCCTTCAGTGCGTCTGACCGCACACTGTATGGTTCCGGACTCTTGCTGCCGCTCTCCTTAGGAGCCGGATACTGGGGATTCCGGGTAGCCAAAGGGTTATCCTCTGGCCTTGGCGGATCCGGAGATACCCTCCGCGACGACACTTCAAGGTCGCCCGCCTCATAAGGCGGGGTGTCAGGGGGAGGTGTTTCGCTCTCCATCATCTCCGGAAGAAGATCCCCCGAAGACGAACTCTGTCGAGAAGGGCTACGATCCGGACTACAATTTATAAGCATCGGTTATTGTCTTCGGAAGTAAGGTAGGATATTTTCACTATTAAGTACTTTTTGATTACTTATAGCTCGGTAGAGGGTTGATCCCCGCGCGGACATTGTGCGGCAAGAATACCCTCCGAGGCAGGACCCTCTAGTGAAGATTTCTTCTCCCGTTTGGAAACCTTAGTTTCTGGATCTTCAGAGGTAGTCCTCTTCCTTCCCCGGGGAGAGAGAATGTCATATTCTTCCCCTGGATATCCTCCCTCGCGGAGGTGCTCATTCCACCGGTTGGAATGAGTAGCGAGTGAGGCCCGCTTTCGCCCTCTTTATTCCCCCCTTCATCTTCCTTTGTGGGCACTAGATAAGGCGCCGACTCGAGCATCTTGTCCAGTACCAGATTGTCCAAGCCCTCAGGAAGGGGGGCCGAACACCTGATCATCTTCGCCTTTGTTATCCAGTCCTGGTCAAAGAGCGACTCTTTAGAATGATGCCATGATAAACAAAAGGACAGCGGGTTCGGCCATGGGATTACTTACTTGGGTAGCAGGGCGGTTGCAGCTCAAACCCACATCCTCGGTGGTGTCCGGACACTCTATTTGGGGTCCGAAGAACGATTTGTACATCTCTTCGAGCGTCATGCCGAGGAAATGCTGAATAGCTCGTGGTCCTTCCGGGTTGAATTCCCACATTCGGAGGGGCCGACTTTTGCAAGGCTGGACTCGACGAACTAGCATAACTTGCATTACCATAACCATACTGAAATCTCTCTCAAAGAGATCTCGGATACGGCTTTGCAATATTGGCACGTCCTTTGCTAGACCCCAGCTCAGCCCCTTGCTGATCCATGACATCAGTTGCGATGGGGGGCCCGAGTGAAAGGTGGGGGCGGCTACCCACTTGGCACTTCGGGGAGCTGTGATGTAAAACCACTCCCGCTGCCACAATCTGGACACCTCTGGGAAGGAACCCTCTGTCCATGGAGCATCAGCGATTTTGCTTATTAAGGCACCTCCGCACTCTGCGTGCTGCCCCTCGATCATCTTCGGCTTCACATAGAAGGTCTTGAGCCACATGCCGAAGTGAGGGGTAATGCGGAGGAAGGCCTCACATATGACAATAAATGATGAGATGTGAAGAAGGGAATCCAGGGCCAGATCATGGAAATCCAGCCCATAATAGAACATAAGACCCCTAACAAAGGGATCCAGAGTGAGGCCTAGTCCTCGGAGGAAGTGGGAGATGAACATGACACTCTCGGTGGGTTCAGGAGTAGGGATGACCTGCCCTTGGGCAGGTAGGCTATGTGAAATTTCGGCGGTCAGATATCTAGCCTCTCTCAGCTTCTTGATGTCCTCCTCTGTGACAGAGGAAGGCATCCACCGACCTTGAAGGTTGGATCTGGACATAGTTGAAGGTCCGAAGCGCCTGACCTGAGCTTTGGGTGCTATAACTCGAGGCGGGGGAAGGATTCGATTGAGCACAAGAGGGAAAAAAGAAAAGGCCTCATCCTCTTTATAAAGAGGGTGAATATCAAGCGTCCTCCTCGTGGCCGTTTTGGACTTGCCTAAGATCTAGGAGTCATACCAACAGGCACGGTTGGGTTACCCATGTCCGTATTGATGAGAATCCCGTAATAAGGGAGACACGATCTCTGCTTTGACAAGACGTGGCAGAAGAACCGCCTCGCAATATGTGCAGCACAGGTTGAGAAAAACGGTTCAGATCAGGACCGGGCCGTGATGTGATGTTGTGCTACCAAAACGTGTCAGCAGATTAGATTTATGGAAATATTATTCTCTCTACGGTGGGGTGTGGAACTTGTTTTGCAGAACCGGACACTATCCTCGTGTTCAAAAATCTTCCATGAAGTATTTGGAGAAGAACCCGCCCTGCAATGCCGAAGACAATACTACACGCTAGACTCATCATCATTGAAGCCTAGTTCAGGGGCTACTGAGGGAGTCCTGGATTAGGGGGTCTTCGGACAGCCGTACTATATCCTTTGGCCGGACTGTTGGACTATGAAGATACAAGATTGAAGACTTCGTCCCGTGTCCGGATGGGACTTTCCTTGGCATGGAAGGCAAGATAGGCAATACGGATGTGTAGATCTCCTCCGATGTAACCGACTCTGTGTAACCCTAGCCCCCTACGGTGTCTATATAAACTGGAGGGTTTAGTCCGTAGGACAACATACAATCATACCATAGGCTAGCTTCTAGGGTTTAGCCTCTACGATCTCGTGGTAGATCAACTCTTGTAATACTCATCTCATCAAGAACAATCAAGCAGGATGTAGGGTATTACCTCCATCAAGAGGGCCCGAACCTGGGTAAACATCGTGTCCCCTGCTTCCTGTTACCATCCGCCTTAGGCGCATAGTTCGGGACCCCCTACCCGAGATCCGCCAGTTTTGGCACCGACAGCCTCCATGGTTATGTCCTCCATGGGTATGATGGGTGTGTCCTCCCGAGTATGGGGAATAACGGGGTTTCTGCTGAGCTCCAGAGTTGTACTTCCCCTGTCCATACTTCTGTTTGCGGTTCTCTATCTACTGCTGCTTGCCTTCAATCATGAGGGCCCTATCTACCAACTCCTACTAGTTGGTGAATGTTGCCACCATCAACTGCATACTTAGCTATCATTCAGTCCTTCAAGAAACTTCTCCTACTTCGCGGCATTGGTGGCCACATCATCTGGGGCGTAGCGTGCTAACTTGCTGAACTCATCCACGTACTGCGCCATGGTACAATTCCCCTGGCATAAGTTGCGAACTCATGCTTCTTCATACTCATGGCTCCAGCTGAGACGTGTGCAGTATGGAAAGCTTGTTGAAACTAATCCCAAGTAACATTGGCCATGGGGAAAGTGGCAGTGTAGTTCTCCCACCATTAGGCTGCGGGTCCATCCAATTGATGTGCGGCAAAGAGCACCTTCTCAACATCTGTGCAACCTATGGTGGTGAGCTCCCTTCCAATTTTGCGGAGCAAGTCATTAGAAACAATTGGCTCGGTGCTGCTAGAGAACACCGGCGGATTCAACCTTAGAAAACAGGCTAAATTGTCAATTGGGGGTGGGGTGGGTTGTTGTTGTTGTTGTTGAAGGAAATATGCCCTAGAGGCAATAATAAAGTTATTATTTATTTCCTTATATCATGATAAATGTTTATTATTCATGCTAGAATTGTATTAACCGGAAACATGATACATGTGTGGATACATAGACAAACAGATTGTCACTAGTATGCCTCTACTTGACTAGCTCGTTGATCAAAGATGGTTATGTTTCCTAACCATAGACATGAGTTGTCATTTGATAAATGGGATCACATCATTAGGAGAATGATGTGATTGACTTGACCCATTTCGTCAGCTTAGCAGTTGATTGTTTTAGTTTACTACTATTGCTTTCTTCATGACTTATGCATGTTCCTATGACTATGGGATTATGTAACTCCCGATTACCGGAGGAACACTTTGTGTGCTACCAAACGTCACAACGTAACTGTGTGATTATAAAGGTGCTCTACAGGTGTCTCCGATGGTACTTGTTGAGTTGACATAGATCAAGATTAGGATTTGTCACTCCGATTGTCGGAGAGGTATCTCTAGGCCCACTCGGTAATACACATCACTATAAGCCTTGCAAGCATTGTAACCAATGAGTTAGTTGCGGGATGATGCATTACAGAATGAGTAAAGAGACTTGCCGATAAGGAGGTTGAACTAGGTATTGAGATACCGATGATCGAATCTCGGACAAGTAACATACCGATGACAAAGGGAACAACGTATGCTGTTATGCGGTTTGACCAATAAAGATCTTCGTAGAATATGTGGGAGCCAATATGAACATCCAGGTTCCGCTATTGGTTATTGACCGGAGACGTGTCTCGGTCATGTCTACATAGTTCTCGAACCCATAGGGTTCGCACGCTTAAAGTTCGGTGACGATCGGTATTATGAGTTTTTATGTTTTGATGTACCGAAGGTAGTTCAGAGTCCCGGATATGATCACGGACATGACGAGGAGTCTCTAAATGGCCTAAACATAAAGATCGATATATTGGACGACTATATTCGGACACAAGTGTTTCGGGTGATTTTGGAGAAAACTAGAGTGCCGGAGGGTTACCGGAACCCCCCCGGGATAAATAATGGGCCTTATGGGCCTTAGTGAGAGAGAGATGGCTGGCCTAGGGCAGGCCGCGCGCCCCTCCCCTTCTGGTCCGAATTGGACTAGGAGAGGGGGGGGGCGCCCCCCTTTCCTTCTCCCACTCCCCCTTCCTCCCCCCTCCTAGTAGGAGTAGGAAAGAGGGGAGTCCCACTCCTACTAGAAGGAGGACTCCTCCTCCTCCTGGCGCACCATAGAGGTCCGACCGGCCTCCCCCGTTGCTCCTTTATATACAGGGGCATGGGGCACCTCTATACACACAAGTTGATCATTGATCCCTTAGCCATGTGCGGTGCCCCCACCATAATCCACCTCGATCATATCGTAGCGGTGCTTAGGCGAAGCCCTGCATTGGTAGCAACATCATCACCGTCAACACGCCGTCTGCTAACGGAACTCTCCCGTGAAGCTCTGCTGGATCGGAGTTCGTGGGACGTCATCGAGCTGAACGTGTGCTAAACTCGGAGGTGCCGTGCGTTCGGTACTTGGATCAGTCAGATAGTGAAGACGTTCGACTACATCAACCGTGTTCTCATAACGCTTCCGCTTACGGTCTACGAGGGTATGTGGATGATACTCTTCCCTCTCATTGCTATGCATCACCATGATCTTGCGTGTGCATAGGAATATTTTTGAAATTACTATGTTCCCCAACAGTGGCATCCGAGCCAGGTTTATGCGTAGATGTTATATGCACCAGTAGAACACAAGTGAGTTGTGGGCGATACAAGTCATACTGCTTACCATCATGTCATACTTTGGTTCGGCGGTATTGTTGGATGAAGCGGCCCGGACCGACATTACGCGTACGCTTACGTGAGACTGGTTCTGCCGACGTGCTTTGCACACAGGTGGCTGGCGGGTGTTAGTTTCTCCAACTTTAGTTGAACCGAGTGCGGCTACGCCCGGTCCTTGAGAAAGTTAAAATAGCACTAACTTGACAAACTATCATTGTGGTTTTGATGCGTAGGTAAGAACGGTTCTTGCTCAGCCCTAGCAGCCACGCAAAACTTGCAACAACAAAGTAGAGGATGTCTAACTTTTTTTTGCAGGGCATGTTGTGATGTGATATGGTCAAGACATGATGCTATATTTTGTTGTATGAGATGATCAAGTTTTGTAACCGAGTTATCGGCAACTGGCAGGAGCCATATGGTTGTCGCTTTATTGTATGCAATGCAATCGCCCTGTAATTGCTTTACTTTATCACTAAGCGGTAGCGATAGTCGTAGAAGAAATAGTTGGTGAGATGACAACGATGCTACGATGGAGATCAAGGTGTTGCGCCGGTGACAATGGTGATCATGACGGTGCTTCGGATATGGAGATCACAAGCACAAGATGATGATGGCCATATCATATCACTTATATTGATTGCATGTGATGTTTATCTTTTATGCATCTTATTTTGCTTAGATCGATGGTAGCATTATAAGATGATCTCTCACTAAATTTCAAGGTACAAGTGTTCTCCCTGAGTATGCACCGTTGCAAAAGTTCGTCGTGCCGAGACACCACGTGATGATCGGGTGTGATAAGCTCTACGTTCACATACAACAAGTGTAAGCCAGTTTTGCACATGCAGAATACTCGGGTTAAACTTGACGAGCCTAGCATATGCAGACATGGCCTCGGAACACTAGAGACCGAAAGGTCGAGCGTGAATCATATAGAAGATATGATCAACATATTGATGTTCACCATTGAAAACTACTCCATCTCACATGATGATCGGACATGGTTTAGTTGATATGGATCACGTGATCACTTAGATGATTAGAGGGATGTCTATCTAAGTGGGAGTTCTTTAATAATTTGATTAACTGAACCTTAATTTATCATGAACTTAGTACCTGATAGTATTTTGCATGTCTACGTTGTTGTAGATAGATGGCCCGTGCTGTTGTTCCGTTGAATTTTAATGCGTTCCTTGAGAAAGCAAAGTTGAAAGATGATGGTAGAAATTATACGGACTGGGTCCGTAACTTGAGGATTGTCCTCATTGTTGCACACAAGAATTACGTCCTAGAAGCACCGCTAAGGGCCAAACCTGCTGCAGGAGCAACACCAGATGTTATGAACGTCTGGCAGAGCAAAGCTAATGACTAATCGATAGTTCAGTGTACCATGCTTTACGGCTTAGAACCATGACTTCAACGATGTTTTGAATGTCATGGAGCATATGAGATGTTCCACGAGTTGAAGTTAATATTTCAAGAAAATGCCCGGATTAAGAGATATGAAGTCTCCAATAAGTTCTATAGCTGCAAGATGGAGGAGAATAGTTCTGTCTGTGAACATATACTCAGAATGTCTAGGTTCCATAACCACTTGACTCAACTAGGAGTTAATCTTCCTGTTCATAGTGTCATTGACAGAGTTCTTCAATCACTGCCACCAAGCTACAAGAGCTTCCTAATGAACTATAACATGCAAGGGATGAATAAAACAATTCTCGAGCTCTTCGTAATGCCGTGGAGGTAGAAATAAAGAAGGAGCATCAAGTGTTGATGGTTAACAAGACCACCAGTTTCAAGATAAAGGGTAAAAGGAAGAAGAAAGGGAACTTCAAGAAGAACGGCAAACAAGTTGCTGCTCAAGAGAAGAAACCCAAGTCTGGACCTAAGCCTGAAATTGAGTGCTTCTACTACAAACAGACTGGTCACTTCAAGCGGAACTGCCCCAAGTATTTGGCGGATAAGAAGGATGGCAAGGTGAACAAAGGTATATGTGATATACATGTTATTGATGTCTACCTTAGTAATTCTCGCAGTAGTGCCTGGTATTTGATACTGGTTCTGTTGCTAATATTTGCAACTCGAAACAGGGACTACTGATTAAGCGAAGATTGGCAAAGGATGAGGGAATGATGTGCGTGGGAAATGGTTCCAAAGTCGATGTGATCGCAGTCGGCACACTACCTCTACATCTACCTTCGGGATTAGTATTAGACCTGAATAATTGTTATTTGGTGCCAGCGTTAAGCATGAACATTATATCTGGATCTTGTTTGATGTGAGACAGTTATTCATTTAAATCAGAGAATAATGGCTGTTCTATTTATATGAGTAATATCTTTTATGGTCATGCACCCTTAAAGAGTGGTCTATTCTTTTTTAATCTCGATAGTGGAGATACACATATTCATAGTATTGAAGCTAAAAGATGCAGAGTTGATAATGATAGTGCAACTTATTTGTGGCACTGCCGTTTAGGTCATATTGGTATAAAGAGCATGAAGAAACTCCATTCTGGTGGACTTTTAGAATCACTTGATTATGAATCACTTGGTACATGTGAACCGTGCCTCATGGGCAAGATGACTAAAATGTCATTCTCCGGAACTATGGAGCGAGCAACAAATTTGTTGGAAATCATACATACTGATGTATGTGGTCTGATGAATATTGAGGCTCGCGGCGGGTATCATTATTTTCTCACCTTTGCGGATGATTTGAGCAGATATGGGTATATCTACTTGATGAAACATAAGTCTGAAACATTTGAAAAGTTCAAAAAAATTCAGAGTGAAGTGGAAAATCATTGTAAAAAGAAAATAAAGTTTCTACGATCTGATCGTGGAGGAGAATATTTGAGTTACAAGTTTGGTCTTCATTTGAAACAATGTAGAATAGTTTCGCAACTCACAGCTTAATGGTGTGTCCGAACGTCGTAATCGTACTTTACTAGATATGGTGCGATCTATGATGTCTCTTACTGATTTACCGCTATCATTTTGGGGTTATGCTTTAGGGACGGCTGCATTCACGTTAAATAGGGCACCATCTAAATCCGTTGAGACGACTCCTTATGAACTATGGTTTGGCAAGAAACCAAAGTTGTCGTTTCTTAAAGTTTTGGGCTGCGATGTTTATGTGAAAAAGCTTCAACCTGATAAGCTCGAACCCAAATCGGAGAAATGTGTCTTCATAGGATACCCAAAAGAGACAGTTGGGCACACCTTCTATCACAGATCCTAAGGAAAGACTTTTGTTGCTAAGAATGGATCCTTTCTAGAGAAGGAGTTTCTCTCGAAAGAAGTGAGTGGGAGGAAAGTAGAACTTGATGATGTGACTGTACCTGCTCCCTTATTGGTAAGTAGTTCATCACAGAAACCGGTTTCTGTGACACCTACACCAATTAGTGAGGAAGCTAATGATGATGATCATGAAACTTCAGATCAAGTTACTACCGAACCTCGTAGGTCAACCAGAGTAAGATCCGCACCAGAGTGGTATGGTAAT
The DNA here is from genome assembly GCF_003073215.2 of Triticum urartu. Taxonomy (NCBI): domain Eukaryota; kingdom Viridiplantae; phylum Streptophyta; class Magnoliopsida; order Poales; family Poaceae; genus Triticum; species Triticum urartu. The sequence goes on from NC_053025.1 coordinate 276,458,866, forward strand.
CCTGTTCTGGAAGTCATGTTACTAGACCATGACAAACCTACAAACTATGAGTAAGCGATGATGAGCCCTGATTCCGCAAAATGGCTTGAGGGCATGAAATCTGAGATGGGATCCATGTATGGGAACAAAGTGTGGACTTTGGTTGACTTGCCCGATGATCGACAAGCCATCGAGAATAAATGGATTTTCAAGAAGAAGACATACGCTGATGGTAATGTTACTATCTACAAAGCTCGACTTGTTGCGAAAGGTTTTCGACAAGTTCAAGGACTTGACTACGATGAGACCTTCTCACCCGTAGCGATGCTTAAGTCCATCCGAATCATGTTAGCTATTGCCACATTTTATGATTATGAAATTTGGCAAATGGATGTAAAGACTGCATTCCTGAATGGATTTCTGGAAGAAGAGTTGTATATGATGCTACCTGAAGGTTTTATCGATCCAAAGGGCGCTAACAAAGTGTGCAAGCTCCAGCGATCCATTTATGGACTGGTGCAAGCCTCTTGAAGTTGGAATAAACGTTTTGATAGTGTGATCAAAGCATATGGTTTTATACAGACTTTTGGAGAAGCCTGTATTTACAAGAAAGTGAGTGGGAGCTCTGTAGCATTTCTAATATTATATGTGGATGACATATTGTTAATTCAAAATGATATAGAATTTCTAGATAGCATAAAAGGATACTTGAATAAGAGTTTTTCAATGAAAGACCTCGGTGAAGATGCTTACATATTGGGCATCAAGATCTATAGAAATAGATCAAGACGATTAATTGGACTTTCACAAAGCACATACCTTGACAAAGTTTTGAAGAATTTCAAAATGGATTAGGCAAAGAAAGGGTTCTTGCTTGTGTTACAAGCTGTGAAGTTGAGTAAGACTCAATGCCCGACCACTGCAGAAGATAGAGAGAAAATGAAAGATGTTCCCTATGCTTCAGCCATAGGCTCTATCATGTATGCAATGCTGTGTACCGGACCTGATGTGTGCCTTGCTATCAGTTTAGAAGGAAGGTACCAAAGTAATCCAGGAGTGGATCACTGGACAGCGGTCAAGAACATCCTAAAATACCTGAAAATGACTAAGGATATGTTTCCGTTTATGGAGGTGACAAAGAGCTCATCGTAAATAGTTACGTTGATGCAAGCTTTGACACTGATCCAGACGATTCTAAATCGCAAACTGGATACGTGTTTATATTGAACGGTGGAGCTGTTAGTTGGAGCAGTTCTAAACAAAGCGTCGTGGCAGGATCTACGTGTGAAGCGGAGTACATTGCTGCTTCAGAAGCAGCAAATGAAGGAGTCTGGATGAAGGAGTTCATATCCGATCTAGGTGTCATACCTAGTGCATCGGGTCCAATGAAAATCTTTTGTGACAATACTGGTGCAATTGCCTTGGCAAAGGAATCCAGATTTCACAAGAGAACCAAGCACATCAAGAGACGCTTCAATTCCATCTGCGATCAAGTCTAGGTGGGATACATAGAGATTTGCAAGACACATACGGATCTGGATGTTGCAGACCCGTTGACTAAGCCTCTCTCATGAGCAAAATGTGATCAGCACCAAGACTCCATGGGTGTTAGAATCATTACTATGTAATCTAGATTATTGACTCTAGTGCAAGTGGGAGACTGAAGGAAATATGCCCTAGAGGCAATAATAAAGTTATTATTTATTTCCTAATGTCATGATAAATGTTTCTTGTTCATGCTAGAATTGTATTAACCGGAAACATGATACATGTGTGAATACATAGGCAAACAGATTGTCACTAGTATGCCTCTAATTAACTAGCTCGTTGATCAAAGATGGTTATGTTTCCTAACCATAGACATGAGTTTTCATTTGATAAACGGGATCACATCGTTAGGAGAATGATACGATTGACTTGACCCATTTTGTCAGCTTAGCACTTGATCGTTTTAGTTTACTGCTATTGCTTTCTTCATGACTTATACATGTTCCTATGACTATGAGATTATGTAACTCCCGATTACCGGAGGAACACTTTGTGTGCTACCAAACATCACAACGTGACTGGGTGCTTATAAAGGTGCTCTATAGGTGTCTCCGATGGTACTTGTTGAGTTGACATAGATCAAGATTAGGGTTTGTCACTCCGATTGTCGGAGAGGTATCTCTTGGCCCACTCGGTAATACACATCAATATAAGCCTTGCAAGCATTGTAAATAACGAGTTAGTTGCGGGATGATGCATTACAGAACGAGTGAAGAGACTTGCCGGTAACGAGATTGAACTAGGTATTGAGATATCGACGATTGAATCTCGGACAAGTAACATACCAATGACAAAGGGAACAACGTATGATGTTATGCGGTTTGACCGATAAAGATCTTCGTAGAATATGTGGGAGCCAATATGAACATCTAGGTTTCGCTATTGGTTATTGAACGGAGACGTGTCTCGGTCATGTCTACATAGTTCTCAAACCTATAGGGTCCGCACGCTTAAAGTTCGGTGATGATCGGTTTTATGAGTTTTTGTGTTTTGATGTACCGAAGGTAGTTCAGAGTCCTGGATATGATCACAGACATGACGAGGAGTCTTGAAATGGTCGATACGTAAAGATCGATATATTGGATGACTATATTCAGACACCGAAGTGTTCCGGGTGATTTCAGAGAAAACCGGAGTGCTGGAGGGTTACCGGAACCCCTCAGGAGAAAAAATGGGCCTTATGGGCCTTAGTGGAGAGAGAGAGACGGCTGGCCTAGGGCAGGCCGCGCGCCCCTCCCCCTCTGGTCCGAATTGGACTAGGAGAGGGGGGGGGGGCGGAGCCCCCCTTTCCTTCTCCCTCTCCCCCTTCCTTTCCCCCTCCTAGTAGGAGTAGGAAAGAGGGGAGTCCTACTCCTACTAGGAGGAGGACTGCTCCTCCTAGCGCACCATAGAGGGCCGGCCGGCCTCCCCCCTTACTCCTTTATATACGGGGGCAGGGGGGCACCTCTATACACACAAGTTGATCATTGATCCCTTAGCCGTGTGCAGTGCCCCCCTCCACCACAATCCACCTTGATCATATCGTAGCGGTGCTTAGGCGAAGCTCTGCGTCGGTAGCAACATCATCACTGTCAACACGCCGTCGTGTTGACGGAACTCTCCCGTGAAGCTCTACTGGATCAGAGTTCATGGGATGCCATCAAGCTGAACGTGTGCTGAACTGGGAGGTGCCGTGCGTTCGGTACTTGGATCGGTCGGATAGTGAAGACGTTTGAATACATCAACCTCGTTCTCATAACGCTTCCGCTTACGGTCTATGAGGGTACGTGGACGATACTCTTCCCTCTCATTGCTATGCATCACCATGATCTTGCGTGTGCGTAGAAATATTTTTGAAATTACTACGTTCCCCAACAGTTGTTGCCTTGGTTCTGGATTAGCAACTGCATCAAGGCATTCTGTTGTTGAATCAACTGAGTGAGCTCCGGCGGGAAAACGAATCCGGGGTCACGTCTCGGAGGCATCTGATAGGTTTAGAGGGGTGAGAACAGAATAGAATAAGGTCTAAAGGGATATTTCACTACCCATATGCACATGAGACAAACATATTCAATTCACACCACTCAATTCAAACAAGGTTCATACAATTGACCTAAGCTACTATTACAAGATCTCACAATGCTTTCTAACTACTTGGAAGAATACTAATAGCGATATGGTGGTCGACTAGAAATTTTGATCGGTGGAAGACTCCATAATATCCGCTCCAACTTCGTCTTCATAATCATCATCACTGTCAGGGTCGGGTTCGGTGTCAGTGTCTTCTAGTATGATGTAGTCTTCAAAACGAATGTCCACTCCAGGCTCGGGCTTCACCACGGGTAGACCTAGCTTCCTCTTCAGGTCTTCATTCTGCTCCAGTAGTACAACAATTTCTTCTTCATATCCATCACATGTAGCCTTGAGTTCCTCTTCTAGCTCCATATTCTGGGTCAACGCCTTCTTCGTATCTATCATGTTAGCACACATCTAGTTCTCATTACGACGAATGTGCTGGTTCAACTCTTGTATGTAAGTTGCAATAGATTTATCCCTCTTGGTGCGAATCATCTCCCATTCCTCATCTCGGCGTCCGCATATCTGGTAGGTGGTGTCCTTAAGATCCTTGTTGTACACCTCGCCTATGCGTCCAATGGCCATGTGGACGACCATGCTCTTTCCTAAACTCCAGGTTGGTGCGTCAAAGGAAAACTCAATGGGCTCGGTAATTGGTGCAAATGTCCTAACTGGAACACGAACTTGAATCGTCCAGTGCTCCTCTTCTGGTAAAGTGGCAGTGAAGGTTCCGGTGAAGCTTGGTATGCCGATGTTCAGGTACCTAGTGACTTCCTTCAAGTGTCGTCCGAAAGGGGTGTCGTCATCTGGTGTCATCATAGTGTAGAATAGAGAAGACTTAGAAATGAGTAGAGAAGAGTATCCATGTGGCTTTTCCTAGTGGTCGCATCCTACAGTCAACGTGTGCTCTAATACCATCTTGTAGCAACCCGATCCCAATGGACCGTAGTCTCTGTGCTTAAGTGTCATCCCTGGATCGGTATTGCTGACACACACAGTACTCGAGGAATTATAACAAAGCTCAGTCACACACTTATTACATCGAGTGTCTCATAAAGAGTACTTATTACAATAATATGGCTAAAGGCCATCTAAATAACGTGCGGAAGCATCGAAGGTAAATGAGTCCATCCAACTCCATGACAAAACTGAGTGCATGACAATGACCTATCGCACCTTACTCTTCGTCTGAAAATTCTGCATCATGATACGTTGCAGCCGTGTAGGTCAGCACATGGAATATGCTGGCAAGATCACACTATAAAGAATAATGAATGAATAAAAGTTACCACCACATGAATATTTGGCTCGTGGAGGCTCTAAGTTTAATATTTGCATAAAGCTAATTTTATGCCATTATTGAGAAGGTTCCCCCAACTCAATTCCCAAAATAATATTAATAACCCAACAAATTCATTAAGTAAAGTGATGAGATCAAATCAATAATTCAAATACCAGATACTCAAGATGTCCATAACCGGGGACATGGCTAACCATGATTAGTTTATACACTCTGCAGAGGTTTGCGCACTTTTCCCCACAAGACTCGACCGCATCCATGATCAGAAGATCGAGACAGTCTTTCTGAAGCATTAACTCTTTACTCTGGGTAGACAGTACCACCTACTTTTCCCTACATCTGCTAGCCTACCACCAAAAGAGGTCACACAACTTACTCAACTATGCCAGAGCCCATAATGGCTTGTGGCTGCACACGGAAGTTTTTGAGCATGAATAATATTATGATCCCTTTGAGCCTCGGTGGAATTCCATAGGATGATCACACGGGTACTCCGGGATATCCTAGGAAAACACTGGATTGCTCCAGGTGCCCGCAACCAATCCACCTAGATGTGTATTAAAGTAGCCACCTTAAATTTCCCCTAGTTATTAACTCTCACATCTTGCATGAATCTCACATACCAATCCCCATCTACCAGCATGGCTAAGCAGTATGAGCATAACGTATATTCCCGGGGTGATCAAAAGGTAAAAGGTTCCTACCTCATGAACTACATAGCAACAACCACATGTTCCCAATCCTACTCATGCAATCTTTGAGGGTTGAAACTAATGCATAAAAGCTGGGTAATAAAGGGGTATGATCAAAGTGTAACTTGCCTTGCTGACGATCGAAAAACCCTAGAGATTCGTAGTAGCAAGCTTCTCACTCCGGATACTCTATCATAGACAAACAATAGCATACGTTAGCACTCAAGCACAAGATACAAAGGTAAAACCAAATAAAAGGATCTAAACAGAAAGTGCAAGTGAAGAGCTTCGATTTGGAAAAATAATCAATCAAATCGGAGATACAAAACTCAAGTTACGATAAAAGAAGTTCAAATTCAAATCTATTTGAAACCAAATTTTATTTTTTTTCAAAAACATGTTTAAGCTCATTATCTGAATAGAGGATATCATAACGAAGAAATTGGCGTTGGTTTCGTTGGATTTGGATAGACGGGCAAAAAGATGTGATCGATTGAAGATCAGGGACTAATTTGTGAAGAAAAAATAATTATGGATAGGTCCCTGGCCAAAAATAAACAGAAAAAGAGAAATCTATCGAACGAACGTTCACTACAGAAACCTAACGAACGAAATTGTTTGCTACCGAACACTAACGGACGAACGTCCGCTAAATAAATTAACCAAAAAAATAAAACCGAGTTAAAAGAAAAACCGAAAAAAAACTGGATCGGGGTTCGGTTTATACCGGTCCACAGTGGCTCGTCGTCGGCGGCTTCGACGTCGACGGCGGCAGCGGGCTCCAGCGGCGGCAATGGCAAGGCGGGACGGTGTGGGGCGGCGGGGCGAGGCGACGCGGGGTGGCGCGACAATGCGGTAGCGGCCGGAGGCGGCGCGGCAGGCGGCGGCGGCGGCTTGCAGGAGGCGGTGGCGGCTGCGGCTGACGAGGAGGAGGGGCCGAGGGCCTCGGCTTTTAACGGGGGCTGAGGAGGGTTCTTGGAGGAGGGGGCAAGGCGCGGCGAGGGGGAGTCCGAGCCGGACTCGCGAGGCGGCGCGGCGTGCGGCGGCTGGACTCCAACGGGAGTCGGTCGCGAGGAAGGCGGCGCTGCTGGGCCGTGGCTCGGCGCTAGCTGGGCCAGCCCAGTTTTGACGCAGTTTTTTAAATAACACCGCGAAGAAAAAAATCCAAATAAAATAAAATAAAATATTTAAAATTCCAGAAACAATTTTCACCATCCCCTCCTAATATTTGGGACAACGTGAACATTTTTGTCGACTAAATGCAAATTAAAAAATGTAACTTTTCCCTAATTTAATAAAAATGAAACCGAATAAAGTTGCAAATAAAAATCAAATAAATATATTTTTTGTTCAAAATTAAATTTCCATTATTTCCTAGCTATTTTGAAGAAGTCATATTATCTTCTCTCATTGTTTTATTGGAAAATAATTTCAAATAAATAATCACTTTGATCCAATTTGCCAATTTTGAAAAATTCAAAAATGGATTTTTCTGAGAACCTCCAACTCTCTCAATTGGTCCTTGAGTTGCTTAAGGTTTCTAGGATCAAAATTCCAAATAAAAAAAATTCAAAATTCACAATTTATGGATGCATATGATGACCTAATGATTAACATCCAAATTGGAAATTGGGATGTTACACGAGAGCTCAAAGAGAAAAACTTAGAGATAAAAACATTTTGGGAGGTGTATCCATCCCACCAACGAAAATGACTTAGAGTTCCCAATAGTTTCCATGCTTAGATAGATCATAGGCGGTTCCCAAACAGAAACTAAAGTTTATTCCTTTTCCACCATACTTTCATTTTTCATGGCTAGCCGTATCCACGGTTGCCCTCCATACAAACACTTTCCAAGGAATTTATTATTTGACAACATAAAGTAAATTCATTTTTTTATTTCAGGACTGGGCATCCCTAATACCTTTGCCTTACTCTCGTGCAATGACAAGTGAATAAACACTCATCGTGAGAATAACACATATAGCATGGAAAATATTAGCCACCCCTCACCGCTCCGCGAGCGAAATGAACACACAAAAGAGAAGTTTATTTTGAAAATTAGAGATGGCACATGCAAATTTTCTCATAATGGCAAAAGAATACCGCATATAGGTAGATATAGTGGACTCATGTGGCAAAACTGATTTAAAGAATTTTGGATGCACAAGTAGAGATCATACTTAGTGCAAAATGAAGGCTAGCAAAATATTGAGAAGCGACCAACCAAGAAACGGACAATCTCGTAAGCAAGCATTACACATAATTAACACTGAATAATGCACCACAAGTAGGATATAATTTCATTGCATGACTATTGACTTTCGTGCTTGCATAGGGAATCACAAACCTTAACACCAATATTCTTACTAAAGCATAATTACTCATCAAGATGACTCACATATCACATCATCATATCTCAAAACTATTACTAAGAATCAAGTTTATTTTGTCCAATGATCTTCATGAAAGTTTTTATTATATCCTTCTTGGATATCTATCACTTTGGGACTAATTTTAATGGGTTGCTTTTCATAAGCTCAAACAAATATAAGTGAAAATCATGAGCATAATATTTCTTTCTCTCAAGTTAATTTAAGTGAATCAAGAGAGAATTTCTTGAAAATTTTACTAAATCTCAAATAAATCTAAGTGAAGAAAGAGCGCATTTCTTTAAAAATACTAAGCGCACTGTGCTAAAAAGAGATAAGTGAAGCACTAGAGGCAGTCCATGGCTCATAAAAGATTTAAGTGAAGCAAAGAGAGCAATTCTAACAAGTCATGACATAATTTTGGCTCAACCAAATAGGTGTATCCAGCAAGGGATCAAGAATTAAAACACAAAATAAAACAAGCAAAGACTCATATCATACAAGACGCTCCAAGCAAAACACATAGTATGTGACGAATAAAAATATAACTTCGAGTAAAATACCGATGGTCGTTAGAAGAAAGAGGGGATGCCACTCGGGGGCATCCCCAAGCTTAGTTGGTTGCTCATTTTTGGATAATAGCTTGGGATTCCGGGGCGTCCCCAAGCATAGGCTCTTCTACTCCTTATTCCTTCATCCATCGTAAGATAACCCAAAACTTGAAAACTTCATTCACACAAAACTCAACAAAACCTTCGTGAGATCCGTTAGTATAAGAAAATAATAAATCACTACTATAGGTGCCGTATCAAACCAATTCATATTTTGTTCTTGCATTATATCTATTGTATTCCAACTTTTCTATGGCAAAAATTCATCAAAGAAAACCATAGAGCCATCAAAATAAGCACACAACGCAAAGAAAACAGAATCTGTCAAAACAGAACAGTCTGTAGCAATCTGACTATTTTGAATACTTCTGTAACTCCAAAAATTCTGAAAAATCAGGACGACATGAGAAATTTGTATATTGATCTACTGCAAGTGGAATGGGTATTTTATCGCTCTCTGGTAAAAATTGAGAATTATTTTTGTGAGCGCAAAAGTTTCTGTTTTTTCAGCAAGATCAAACAACTATCACCCAAGAAGACCCTAAAGGCTTTACTTGGCACAAACACTAATTAAAACATAAAAAACACAATCATAACAGTAGCATAATTGTGCTAAAACTCAAAAACAGGAAGCAAATAGAAAAAATAATTTTTATTCATTGGGTTGCCTCCCAACAAGCGCTATAGTTTTACGCCCTTAGCTAGGCATAAAGCAAGGATCTAAGTTTTGTCATCTTTGTTCTTAATTCCCTTAGAGGTGTTCTCGTCAAGAGGTTTTGTAAAAACAACATAAAACGTATTATCCATAGAAACCTTAGCATTATTAAGTTTCCCATTATCATAACCACGTTGATTTCCGGCAACAATCCAAGAATAATGTTGATTAACATTATTAAAAACTTGTTGAATTACATCTAGGATTGTGACTTCCTTTTCAAGGTTCTCATCAAAGATCTTATTGTCCCCAAGCAAATGTCTTAATGCATAATCATTATTGTAAAGAATTTCATCTATTACAGGCTTTTCACGATTCATACCATAAAAATCAAAGATTTCCCTAGCTTCCCGTATTATGTAGTCAAATTCATTCATAAGAACGAGGGTTGCCAACTTTTTAGCCCTAGGATTCTTTATAATGGGAAGCTCAAAAAACAGTCTTTGCAAAGTAGGATGTGTACGAATAAATTTAATTTCAAGTTTCAGAACTAGTGCTGAAATAGCATCTGCATAAGATCTAGTAGTTTTAAGTATAGGAGCATCATCAAGACTTAGATTCCCAACACAACTGAAAAATTCTTGGATACATTCTTTTCCCATAACGTTCCCTTGCCCCAAAATAAAAGTTTTAGCATCCAGATTGCCCGTACGTCCAATCTTAGGAGTTAGGCCATCATCTGTTGGGGCCATACCGAAATCACTCATGATTGCAAGCAAAGGATAGATCTGACAAGAAAACGGCGAACGAAAAAGAGGGGCGAATACAACGGCAAATTTTTGTGAAGTGGGGGAGAGGAAAACGAGAGGCAAATGGCAAATAATGTAAATTGCAAGGAGATGAGATTTGTGATTAGGAACCTAGTATATGTTGAAGATCCTCCTCGGCAACGGCGCCAAAAATTCCTTTTGATGTCGCTTGAAGCTACGTCAGTATTTCCCCAAAGAGGAAGGGATAATGCAGCACATCGGCGGTAGGTATTTCCCTCAGATATGAAACCAAGGTTATCGAACCAGTAGGAGAACCAAGCAACACAACGTAAACAACCCCTGCACACAAATAACAAATACTCGCAACCCGACGTGTTAAAGGGGTTGTCAATCCCTTTCGGGTAACGGTGCCAGAAATTGGTGCATGGACGGGGGAAAGTTGTAATAGATTGAATAAATAGATCGTAAATAAAATAAAGTGCAGCAAAGTATTTTTGTATTTTTGTATTAATAGATCTGAAAATAAAAGCAAAGGAAAAGTAGATCGCAAAGGCAAATAATATGAGAAAGAGACGGGGGCCGTAGGTTTCACTAGTGGCTTCTCTCGAGAAAAATAGCAAGCGGTGGGTGAACAAATTATTGTTGGGCAATTGATAGAACTTCAAATACTCATGACGATATCCAAGCAATGATCATTACATAGGCATCACGTCCAAGATTAGTAGACCGACTCCTGCCTACATCTACTACTATTACTCCACACATCGACCACTATCCAACATGCATCTAGTGTATTAAGTTCATAGAGAAATGGAGTAATGCAATAAGAACGATGTCATGATGTATACAAGATCTATATATGTAGAGATAGACCCCATCATTTTATCCTTAGTAGCAACGATAAATACGTGTCGGTTCCCCTTCTGTCACTAGGATCAAGCACCATAAGATCGAACCCACTACAAAGCACCTCTTCCCATTGCAAGATAAATAGATCAAGTTGGCCAAACGAAACCCAAATATCGGAGAAGAAATACGAGGCTATAAGCAATCATGCATAAAAGAGATCAAAGAAACTCAAATACTTTCATGGATATAAAAAGAGATAGATCTAATCATAAACTCAAAGTTCATCGGATCCCAACAAACACACCGCAAAAGAGTTACATCATATGGATCTCCAAGAGACCATTATATTGAGAATCAAGAGAGAGAGAGAGGAACCCATCTAGCTACTAACTACGGACCCGAAGGTCTACAAGAACTACTCACGCATCATCGGAGAGGCACCAATGGAGGTGGTGAACCCCATCCGAGATGGTGTCTAGATTGGATCTGGTGGTTCTGGACTCTGCAGTGGCTGGATCAATATTTCGTCGACTCCCCTAGGGTTTTGGGAATATTGGGGTATTTATAGAGCAAAGAGGTGGTCCGGGGGGCACCCAAGGTGGGCACAACCCACCAGGGCGCGCCTGGGCATCCTAGCGTGCCCTGGTGGGTTGTGTTCCCCTCGGAGCACCCCCCAGGGGTATCCAGGGCCCATTATGTTCCTTCTGGTCCATAAAAAATCTCCGTAAAGTTTTGTGGCATTTGGAATCTGCTTGATATTGATTTTCTGCAATGTAAAAAACATGGGAAAAACAACAACTGGTACTTGGCACTATGTCAATAGGTTAGCACAAAAAATTATGTAAAATGACTATAAAATGATTATAAAACATCCAAGATTGATAATATAACAACATGGAACAATAAAAAAATTAGATACGTTGGAGACGTATCAAGCATCCCCAAGCTTAACTCCTACTCGTCCTCGAGTAGGGAAGTGATAAAAACAGAATTTTTGATGTGGAATGCTGCCTAACATGTCATATCATATTCTTTTCTTTATAGCATGGACATTTGGACTTTTATATTGTTCAAAGCAATAGTCTAGTTTTGACATGATAATTTAAATATCAAGCATATCAACAAGCAACCATGTCTTTCAAAATATCAACGCTAAAATAAGTTATCCCTAGCCCATCATGCTCAACCATTGATCCATTCATGAAACACACTCGCATATTTAGCTACACCCAAATTAAGTACGATCATATTGCCTCCTAGTTGGTGCTTTTATAAGAGAAGATGGAGACTCAAATTCAAAAATACAAATTGCATAAAGTAAAAGAAAGGCCCTTCGTAGAGGGAAGTAGGGATTTGTAGAGGTTCCAGAGCTCAAAGCAAAAAAGATAGAGATAAAACATTTTGGGTGGCATGCTTTTCCTGTCAACGAAAATGATCGAGTAGTTTCCAATACTTTCCATGCTAGATATATCATAGGAAGTTGGATGCACAAGTAGTGATCATACTTAGTGCAAATGAAGGATGGAAAAAGATTGAGAAGCATCCAACCATGAAATGAAAAATCTCATAAGCGAGCTTTAAGCATAACTAACACCGAATAATGCACCACAAGTAGGATATAATTTCATTGCATAACTATTTACTTTCGTGCTTGCATAGGGAATCACAAACCTTAACACCAATATTCTTACTAACGCATAATTACTCATCAACATGACTCACATATTATATCATCATATCGCAAAACTATTACAAGGAATCAAGTTTATTTTGTCCAATGTTCTTCATGAAAGTATTTATTATATCCCTCTTGAATATCTATCACTTTGGGACTAATTTCATATGTTGCTTTTGAAAGGTCAAACAAATCTAAGTGAATAATATGAGCATAAAAATTTTCTTCTCTCAAAATAATTTAAGCGAAGCATGAGAGAATTTCTTATTTTTTACTAACTCTCAAATAAATCTAAGTGAAGCATGAGAACATTTATACAAAAATACTAAAGCACACCGTGCTCAAAAAGATATAAGTGAAGCACTAGAGCAATTCCATAGATCATAAAGGTTTAAGTGAAGCATAGAGAGCAATTCTAACAAGTCATAGCATAATTTTGGCTCTCTCAAAAGGGTGTGTCTAGCAAGGATACTTGACTAAAAACAAAAAGAGAAACAAGCAAAGACTCATATCATACAAGACACTCCAAGCAAAACTCCTGATATGTGATGAATAAAAATATAGGTCCAAGTAAAATACCGATGGTCGTTAGAAGAAAGAGGGGATGCCACTTGGGCATCCCCAAGCTTAGTTGCTTGGTTATCTTTAGATAATGGCTTGGGATGCCATGGGCATACACAAGCTTAGGCTCTACTTACTCCTTATTCCTTCATCCAACGTGATCTCGCCCAAAACTTGAAAACTTCAATCACACAAAACTCAACAAAACCTTCGTGAGATCCGTTAGTATAACAAAGCAAATCACTACTATAAGTACTGTTGCAAACCCATTTATATTTTATTTTTGCCTATATCTACTATATTCCAACTTTGCTATGGCTCAAACCCCCCGATAGAGTCCATAGATTCATCAAAATAAGCACACAACACAAAGAAAACAGAATCTGTCAAAAACAAAACAGTCTGTAGCAATATGAAAACTTCAAATAATTTTGTAACTCCCAAAATTCTGAAAAATTAGGACAACGTATGCAATCTGTATATCAATCTTGTGTAAAAAATTCAGAATTTTATCACGCTTCTTTAGTAATTCTGTGACTGGCGCACAAAGTTTCTGTTTTCCAACAAGATCAAAGCAACTATCACTGAACATGATCCCAAAGGCTTTGCTTGGCACAAACACTAATTAAAACATAAAAAACACAATCATAATAGTAGCATAATTGTTCTAACACTCAAGAATAGAAATAAAAAGGCAAAAATAAAATTTATTCATTGGGTTGCCTCCCAACAAGCGCTATCGTTTTACGCCCCTAGCTAGGCATAATGCAAAGATTCAAGTATTGTCATCTTTATTTCCCAACTCCTCAATCATACAATCAGATTTATTTGAAGATTTAGCAAGTAAAATAGCAAAGCTTCTAGGCATAAAATTGAGGAATTCATTCTTACCAAAGGGATCTCTTATAACTTCAACAAAATACGGATGAATACTAATCATTTTAAGATCTTGTTTGTTACTATTAGAGATTGCACCCTTGTTTTTAGTGGCTTGAGTAATCTTGCTAATTTTTACTGGGTTTTTTCAATAGTTTTAGTGGAGGAAAAAGGCATGCTTAGATTACTAAAAATTTCTTCTGGTTTATCAATTCTAGCAGGGCTCTCCTCTATTCTTTTGTTGAAGACGAGTTCTTTTTCTTTTAGTACTTTAAGAGCGTCTCCCGTTTTTGACCCGATTCTGTTAGAAAGATTGTGCATCCTTTTATCTAACTTTTCAATATTTCTTCAGTGAGCATTTTCTATTCAATAGCATCTAGCCTTTCCATAACATGCTCGAGAGTTAAAGTTGTTTCATTAACCGTAAGAGGTGGTGCTCCCACTAAATTTCCAATAGCATTAAAAGCATCAATAGAGGGACACATCAAGAAATTTCCACCGGTAATCGTATCTAGGACGAATCTATACCAAGTGATGATTCCCACAAAAAAACAATGAAGAAGAACAACGGTAGATTGCTTAGGAATAGATCTATTATGAGCATTGCAAATCCTATACCAAGCATCCTTTAAATTCTCTCCTCCCCTTTGCTTAGAGTTAAGAACCTCATTCTCGGGAGTGCACGCAATAGGAGGAGAACTATCCATAATGACAAAAAGTGATAAAAAATTGCACACAAGAACAGATCTGACAAGAAAACAGCGAACGAAAAAGAGGGCGAATAAAACGACAAATGTTTGTGAAGTGGGGTGATACGTTTCCAATGTATCAATAATTTTTTATTGTTCCATGCTATTATATTATCTGTTTTGGATGTTTTATATGCATTAATATGCTATTTTATATAATTTTTGGGACTAACTTATTAACCTAGAGCCCAGTGCAAGTTTCTGTTTTTCCTTGTTTTTGAGTTTGGCAGAAAAGGAATACCAAACGGAGTCCAAACGAAATGAAACCTTCGCGATGATTTTTCTTGGACCAGAAGACACACCAGAGACTTGGAGATCAATTCGGAAGAGCCAAGAGGTGGCCACAGGGATGGAGGGCGCACCCAGGGGGTGATAACCCACAAGTATAGGGGATCGCAACAGTTTTCAAGGGTAGAGTATTCAACCCAAATTTATAGATTCAACACAAGGGGAGCCAAAAATATTTGAAGGTATTAGTAGCTGAGTTGTCAATTCAGCCACACCTGGAGATTAATTATCTACAACAATGTGATCAGTAGCAAAGTAATATGATAGTTTTGATAATAGTAGCAGTAGCACTGGTAACGGTAAAAGTGATAGCAGTAGTTTTGTAACAAGTGTAACAGTGATGATAACTGTATTAACTTAGCAAGAACAATATAGGATAAATTCGTAGGCATTGGATCAGTGACTTGTTGGATGATATTCATCATGAGACAGTTATAACCTAGGGCGATATGGCACTAGCTCCAGTTCATCAATATAATGTAGGCATGTATTCCGTAAATAGTCATACGTGCTTATGGAAAGAACTTGCATGGCATCTTTTGTTCTACCCTCCCGTGGTAGCGGGGTCCTATTGGAAACTAAGGGATATTAAGGCCTCCTTTTAATAGAGAACCGGAACAAAGCATTAACACACGGTGAATACATGAACTCCTCAAACTACGGTCATCACCGGGAGTAGTCCCGACTATTGTCACTCCGGGGTTGCCGGATCATAACACGTAGTAGGTGACTATAACTTGCAAGATCGGATCTAGAACATGGATATAATGTTGATAACATAAACGGTTCAGATCTGAAATCAAGGCACCTGGGCCCAAAGTGACAAGCATTAAGCATGGCAAAGTCATAGCAACATCAATCTTAAAACATAATGGATACTAGGGATCAAGCCCTAACAAAACCAACTCGATTACATGATGAATCTCATCCAACTCCTCACCGACCAGCGAGCCTATGAAGGAATTACTCACTCCCGGTGGGGAGCATCATGGAATTGGCGATGGAGAAGGGTTGGTGATGACGAAGAACAAAGATCCCCCTCTCCGGAGCCCCAAATGGACTCCAGATCTGGCCTCGTAGATCGCGATAATTCTTTCCCCCTGATTTTTTCTGGAAAAATAGGATTTTATAGCGTCGGTTTCAGGGTCTGCGGGGCCACCAGGTGGGGACAACCCACCTGGGCGCGCTAGGAGAGGGGGGCGCGCCTTGGTGGGTTTTGCCCACCTAGGTGCCCCTCTCCGGCAGGCCTTGGCTCCAGAAATTCTTTTTTATTGTATAAAAATTCCTCACAAAGTTTCGTTCCATTCCGAGAACTTTTATTTCTGCACAAAAACAACACCATGGCAGTTCTGCTGAAAACAGCGTCAGTCCGGGGTTAGTTTCATTCAAATCATGCAAATTAGAGTCCAAAACAAGAGGAAAAGCATTAGGAAAAGTAGATACGTTGGAGACGTATCAAATCCCCAAGCTTAATCCCTTGCTTGTCCTCAAGCAATTCAGTTGATAAACTGAAAGTGAAAAAGAAAAACTTTTACGAACTCTTTTGCTCTTGTTTGCATAAATAAGCTTAAACAACACCCAGGTTTTCAGCCAACATTATAACTAACCATGTCGTCAATAACTCTTAAAATATTATATTAACTCATATCAATGACATAATCAGCTAGCGAGCAATAATAAGGTATCTCAAACGGCAACACGTTGTCAAAACAACCATGATATAATATGACAATAGTGGTATCTCGCTAGCCATTTTTGAGACCAAAAACATAAATGTAGAGCACCTCCAAAGTTCAAGCGGCGACTAAACATTGTAATTCATGGTAGAAAAGATCTAGTCATGATGCACCCAACATTAGCCACACACAATGCATAAGTCATGAAAGCAGTGCTCTCAGGTTCTAGCGCTTGTTTTAGAAGGTGATGACACAACATAAAAGTAAATAGATAGTCCCTCCGCAGAGGGAAGCAGTGATTTGCAGAAGTGCCAGAGCTCAAGTTTTTAAAATAGAGGTAAATGATATTTTGAGCCATGCACCCTTCTCATTTACTTCATGACTATCAGTTATCAATATCTTCCATGCTAAGCATGCTAGTGGCGGTTCCCAAGCGATAAAAGTAAAGTTTTGCTCCCCCTCCACCAACAATCACACTCCATGGCTTGTCCGAAACAACGGGTGCCGTCCATACCAACAATAGTCCCGAGGGAGTTTTGTTTAGTTATTTGCATTTTTGATTTCGGGACTAGGAATCCCTATTATCGCCCTTTTCTCGTGCGATGGCGAGTGAATAAACACTCGACCTGAGAATAACCCGCTTAGCATGGAAGATACGGACCACCTCCTGTCGTTCCATGAAAGATCTAGGCGCACAAAAAGGATATGTTTTTAGAAGTTTTTAGAGGTGGCACATGCAAATTTACTTAGGACAGCAGGGTAATACCGCATATAGGTAGGTATGGTGGACTCATCTGGAATAACTTTTGGGTTCAAGGTTTTTGATGTACAAGCAAAATTCCCACTTAGTACAGGCGAAGGGTAGCAATTAGATTGAGAAGCGGCCAACTAGAGAGCAACAACGGTCATGAACATGCATTATGCATAAGTAACATTGGGCACTAGCATGAGTAGGATATGAACACCATGAACATAAATATCATAGAGGCTATGTTGGTTTTGATTCAACTACATGCATGAACATGTGCCAAGTCAAGCCACTCGAACATTTAGAGGAGGATACCATATCATCATACTACATCACAATCATTTTAACGCAATGTTGATATCCAAGATAAATCATTATCCACTCCTAGCTACTTATTCATGGCATGATAAACTATAATATCTAATTGTCATTGCAAACATGTTTAATCATAATGGGCTGAAGCATGGATACTAGGTTAAACATATTTACACAAACAGAACAAGTCAAGTTCATACCCGTTTCTCTCTGCCACGGCCAGTTCATCGAATATCGTCATTATTGCCTTTCACTTGCACGACCGAACAATATGAAAATAATAATAGTGCAAGAGTGCCGTGGACTAAGATGGAATCTGCAAAACATTTTATTCAACAGGGAAAGCTCCCAACAAGCAAGGTAAAATGTGCTCTTTATTAGATCAACAATTATTCATACGAGAGCCACTCAACATTTTCATCATGGTCTTCTCCTTGATACAACTCGAATAGAAAGGAAAGAAGTTCAAAGAAACACACTAAAATATTTTTGGAGTTTTTTGGTTTTCTTGAACACGCAAATAAAAGGGAAAAGCAAAAACGAGAAAAACTATTTACACGGGAAAGCTCCCAACAAGCAAAAGAAGAACAAGGAAATCTTTTTGGGTTTTCTTTTTTTACAACTAAGCATGCAAAGAAAGTAAATTAACTACAACTAATTTTTTGGGGTTTTCTAAGGTTTTACAAACACACAAGAAGAAGGTAAGAAAAATAAATCTAAACATGGATGATACAATGAAAAAGTGTGAACACCGATAGATTAAATAAGTGAACATGAATGTAATGTCGGTGGGAAACACGTACTCCCGCAAGCTTAGGCTTTTCGCCTAGCTTGGTAATCAATCAGAAGCCTGGATAGTAGTTGGGGTACTGGGGAGCGGGCATCCACTGGTCCCACTGCTGAGGCTCTTCTTCCTCCTCTGCAGTAGCCTGATCGTTCCGGTAGGCGATGATGTCTGCAGGCATAATCCTATATCTGCCCCTGGCAACAGGATCAAACAAAGAAGGAGTAGGCAATGGGATAATATCACGTGTTTCAATGCTAAAAACCAAGTTATAAGGAATAGGGATGTCAGGGTAATCTCGTGCAATAAAATGCTGGTGTTCCATGGCTGCACGATCTAGGTAAACCTTGGTCAAAGGGTAATCATGAAGGCGTATCTCAACATTGAAGTGGGCCGCCAAACGAGTAGCGAAAATCCCACCATGTATTTTACCCTTGGACTTATTAATGTGGAGGCGGCGTGCCACAATAGCTCCCAAGCTATAAGTGTTGTCGCCCTCTAATGCACGATGCAAAACAGCAAGGTCTGGTGAGCTGAGCGCACCCACCTTCTCTCTAGCAAGCAAGCATTTTGCAATGAAAAGAGCAAAGTAGTGAACAGCAGGAAAATGCAAGCCAGCGGCAGTGATAGAAGACACCCCTCTCTCAAACCGCACTTCAGGAGGATTATTCCTAGGAAGGAAGGTAAAGGTTTGAACAAAGGAGTTTGTGATGAGATGATATTGTTCGCATTCAGCTGCGATGAAGTCGGTGAGGCCGGCATTAGCAGCATATTGTGTGAACTCCCGGAGGATTCTAGCCTCTTCTATGAATGGGGTGTGCGGCCATTCGCACGGCCGTACTTCCGTCAACCTCCGAGGATGGAGATCACTGTCAGATGACTCCCCAATAACACCCTTGGAGTTCTTCTTGGAACCAAACTTCCTAAAGATATTCATGCTTTTCATATGAACATTTTTTTTGAAATTTATTAGCCCACAAATTTTTCTCAACAAAACTTTGCAAGATTGATAGCAACTACTCATAGGGATACATAGAGGCCATAGCAAGCATTCAAACTACTTGGAACTCTAAGAATTCAACATGCAAGCTCATCTACATCATCACCAAGAGTAGCTAATTATTCAAAATATAAACCACTAAAACAAAAACTAACTGGACAAACGGTGGAGTCACATACCAAGCAACAATCCCTCGAAACAGTTTCAGAAACGGAGCTTCGATCAAAGAGAACGAAATCCGCGGGTTTGAGAGCAAGAACACAAGAGAGAGAGCAACGGAGAATTTTTTTTCTGGAGGTGAGTGATGACGTGGTGTAAAGAGATAAGTGAGGGGCCCACATGGGGACCACAACCCACTAGGGCGCGCCTGGGGGTCCTGGCGTGCCCAGGTGGGTTGTGCCCACCTGGTGCACCTCCCTCTGATATTATTTGCACCAGAAATTCAGAAATATTCAGAAAAATCATATTAAATTTCCAGAGCATTCTGAGAACTTTTATTTTTGGGTCATTTTTTATTGCACGGGAAAATCAGAAAAAGACAAAACATGACATTTTATTTTATTTAACTAATAAAAACAAAAAACAAAAAATAGGGACAAAAGGAGTGCTTACTAAATTCATCAACTTCATGCCGCTCAAAAATGATCCATTAATAAGGATGATCAGGTCTTATTAACAACCACTTTCGATTAGCATGAAACCGAAGAACTTTCATAAATCACTAAGTTACCTCAATAGGGATATGAATGTCCTCGACAATAAGCATTTCATATTTCTTTTTGACAGTAGGTAGAGGTATTTGAAAACACCCAATAGTGATTGTCGGAGATTTTTCAATAACATTAATACCATTCACTTGGAATTGTTTCTTTGGAAAATGCACCGTATGCTCATTACCATTGATATGAAAAGTGACTTTGATTTTATTGCAATCAATAATAGCCCCTGCAGTATTCAAGAAGGGTCTACCAAGGATACTCTACATGTTGTCGTCCTCGGGCATCTCAAGTATAACAAAGTCAGTCAAAATAGTAACATTGGCAACCACAACGGGCACATCCTCACAGATACCGATAGGTATGGCAGTTGATTTGTCAGTCATTTGCAAAGATATTTCAGTAGGTGTGAGCTTATTCAGATCAATTATTTTATATAAAGATTAAGGCATAACACTAACACCAGCTCCTAAATCACATAAAGCAGTTTTCAAAAAAATCTTTTTGATGGAACAAGGTATAGTTGGTATTCCCGGATCTCCAAGTTTTGTAGGAACCCCATCTTTAAAAGTACAATTAGCAAGCATAGTGGAGATCTTAGCTTCCGGTATTTTTCTCTTATTAGTGATGCCGTCTTTCATGTACTTTGCATAAGGAGGCATTTTCAAGATATCAGTCAAGCGAGTACGCAAAAAGACTGGCCTCAACATTTCAGGAAAGCGTTCAAATTCTTCATCATCATTCTTTTTAGTTGACTTAGGTGGAAAGGGCATTGGGTTTTGAACCCACGGTTCTCTTTCTTTACCATGTTTTCTAGCAATGAAGTCTTTTTTATCATACCTTTTATTCTTAGGTTGTGGGTTATCAAGATCAGTTGGTGGTTCTATCTCAACATCATTTTCTGGTTCTTTATTATTTGGTTGAGAGTCTTCATGAACACCAACACTATCTTTTTCATTATCACTAGGTGAATGTTCATTACCAGACTGAGTTTCAGCATCAGAGATAGAAGTTTCATTATCATTATTAGGAAGTTTTTCTATTTCAGGTTCATTAGGAGCATGCAACGTCCTATCAATTTTCTTCTTCTTTTTATTTTTAGAAGAACTAGATGCATTGGTGTTGTTCCTTTGTGATTCCTCTTCAATTCTTTTTGGCTGTCCCTTAGGATAAAGTGGTTCCTGAGTCATTTTACCTCCTCTAGTTGCAACTCTAACAGCAAAGTCATGTATATTATGATTCATTTCATCAAGCAACTCTCTTTGTGATTTAGCAACTTGTTCTAACTGAGTTTGAACCATAGAAGCATGATTTCCAACACCTCTAACATCATTTGAGATTCTAAATAACAAGTCACTCAAGCGAGCAATCATATCAGAACTGTATTTCAATTGTTTCATAACATTTGCATTGAAGTGATCTTGTTTCCTAATGTAGTTTTCAAACTCATAAAGGCATTGGCTAGGGTGCATATTGTGAGGATTATCATTATCATTGAACTTCACAAGAGAATTTACCTCTACCACCTTAGGAGGTGGTGGTGTATTAATCCCATGTATTTCTTCAATAGGAGGTAAATTTTTAACATCCTCAGCTTTAATACCTTTTTCCCTTCATGCTCCCTCCGCCCAGAAATAATTGTCGGAGAAATGGATGTATGTAGACGTATTTTAGTTCTAAATACATCCATTTTCATCCATTTCTGCGACAAGTATTTCCGGACAGAGGGAGTAGATTTCTTTGCCTCTTGCATATCTTTAGGACAGAGATATAATATACCCCTATTTTTCAGAGTGGGTTTAACCAGTTGTTCAGGAAGAGTCCAATCATCATATTTTTTTAATATGTTATTCAATAATTCTTCAGCTTGACCAACAGTTTGTTCCCTGAAGACACAACCCACACAACTATCTAGGAAATCGCTGGAAGCATCGGTTAGTCCATTATAGAATATATCAAGTATTTCATTTTTCTTAAGAGGATGGTCATGGAAAGTATTAAGTAATTGGCAAAGCCTCCCCCAAGCTTGTGGGAGACTCTCTTCTTTAATTTGAACAAAGCTAAATATTTCCTGTAAAGCAGCTTGTTTCTTATGAGCAGGGAAATATTTTCCAGAGAAGTAATAAATCATATCCTGGGGACTACGCACACAACCAGGAGCAAGAGTGTTGTACCAAGCTTTAACATCACCCTTTAATGAGAACTGGAAAAATTTGAGAATAAAGTAATAACGAGTCTTCTCATCATGAGTAAAAAGGATGGCTATGTCATTCAACTTAGTAATATGTGTCACAACAGTTCAAGTTTCATAACCATGGAAAGGATCAGATTCAACCAAAGTAATTAACTTTGGGTCGACAGAGAATTCATAATCCTAATCATCAATAAAGATAGGTGAAGTAGCAAACTTAGGATCACATTTCATTCTAGCATTCAGAGATTTTTCTTATACTTGGATAATAATTTCTCTAGATCATCTCTATCCCTACAAGCAAGAATATCTCTAGTTGTCTCCTCATTCATAACATAACCTTTCGGTACCTTAGGCAATTCATATCTAGGAAGGCTAGTTCTAGCAGGTGTTTCAGGAGATTCAGTTTCAAGCTCATCATTAGATTCAACAACATCATGTTGTACTACTCTAGCAATTTGTTTATCAAGAAATTCACCAAGTGGTACATCATCATTATCAAGCAAGGTACTAGCATCATCATAAGCATTATCCATAGCAAAAGTAGCATCATCAATAACTTGTGACATATCAGAATTAATAGCATGTGGTGGTGTTGCAAGTTTATTTATAACAGAAGGTGAATCTAAAGCAAAATTGGATGGTAGTTGATGAGGACATCCCAACCATGGGCACCACACCAACCATCAATGGTCCAATGACAAGAAGTCGCGCAATGCAAATACATGATCAGGTGAACGCTAACTTAAGTCTATCATTCGACCTTGAAAACATGGTTGTGCCTTCACCTCCTTTGTTGTTGGTTGAACTCAGGTGTGATATCGAAGAAGGCCAAACACATTTCAGTCCGTGCAAAACAATGTTTTATGGCGAGGAAACAAAGTTAGGAATTCATGAAGAATGAGTTGTCTGCTGAAGAAACAT
The DNA here is from genome assembly GCF_003073215.2 of Triticum urartu. Lineage (NCBI taxonomy): Eukaryota > Viridiplantae > Streptophyta > Magnoliopsida > Poales > Poaceae > Triticum > Triticum urartu. The sequence continues at coordinate 276,482,200 of NC_053025.1, forward strand.
TGTTCCGATTCTGATGAAACAATGTTTTGCACAAGTTTGGATATCCCAACTTGCGAAAGATTTCCAGAACTCGAGTTTTCCGCTGAAGGAAACATTGTTCGACCCCAATGAACAATGTTTGGTTGGGAACTGCCATCCACCTCCAACGAGTTTTCCAGAAGCTACCTCATTAAGTCTTGAAGCCATTTAGTCAAACAAAGCTGGTTCACTTTCACACCTAAGCAGGTTCCAGAAGCTAGTTCTCTTTCACACCTATCCAGAGGGGTTGTCCTGATCATAAATAGGCTAGCTCTTCCCTTCGTTGGGGACTTTTGCCATTTCTATCAAAGATGAAAGACATAGACTCCTCCTAAGATTGGAGAGCTCTTGTTATCCTTATTCTCGCGATTCCTTGAGAAATTGCTCCTAATTCATGCTCCACGACTAGATCGTGTTGTGTGGGTTAGAGTTCGTGGTTTCCCTTGCGGATTGCACCTATCCCGTGCTCCACGACTTGAGCGTCGTTGTGTGGGGTAGTATTGCGGGTTGTGGATCGGCGAATGTTCGGATTGCAAGCTCCAGTGAGCATCCTCCTCGTCGGGTCATAATCTCTTATTTTCCATTTTCGGCTACTTGTAGCTAGTTACCCCCATTTATCGATCCTACGCCGTGAAGATCGGACCTCCCCTTGAACTCCCTCTTCTTCGAAGATGGGGTCGCATCATCTAGTATTCAGAGCAAGGTTTACACGGTAGGATCTGTATCCTTTCAGCTAGATCTATCCTTTTTAGTTTAGTTTTTCCCCGTCCTAGAGTCCAAAGCCAAAAAAACCACAAAAAAACCAAGCCTTTGTTTGCTGAGATCCAAACGATGCAAACCTAATGAACAAGAAAAATTTGTAGATCCTTGCACCATGTTTGAGCTGCAAGCCTTTGGATCTCAGCACTAGCCCTCCCTTTTTACCCCACATAGATCCACCTAGAAACCGTTAGCTTCCTTCCTTTCATTCGCTTGTCCACTCCTGATTTGCTACTTCCGCACAGCCGCCAAGGAATCATTAGAATTTGGGTAAGCAAGAAGGTGAGCTGAGTGTTTTCCGCATATATTTTTCTTTTGTCCACTTGTTTCCAAGATTTAACATGTCCGGATCCAACTCGAGTGTACATGGACATCAACATGTGGAAGATGATCTCCCAAAAACTCGCGCAGCACTTCTTGATATGATTGAGGAGAGTATGGTTGCAGCTATGCGAAGGATGTTCGGTGGTCATCTTCCTATTGCAGGTAATGGGGATCAACATCAACACAGCCCCGCTGCCTTGCTGGCCGCCGACAACCGACAACGTCAAGAATACAACGATCGCCATGTTGGTCGTGGACGAGCGGCAGGAGCTGCTGCCCATGGTGCCCCTGCTGTTGGTGCTGAACGGAGGCATGGCGACTTTGGTGCCCCCCGTGAGGGTGGGCTGCATGGAGGAGAAGCTCGCGGGCAAGGCCATGACCCCCGCGGGTTTGTTGCTGATCATCGGTGATGAGTGGCACATGATGGTGACGCCATCTTCCTTGAAGATCTCTCTGAGCACGGTGACGAAGATGAAGGCATGGGGGACTATGAACCCTACTCTCTGCCTCGCCGTGGTGCTATTTTTGGTCGCAATGGTCATCATTATGACCGTCGTGATCAGGATGACCGTGACAACCAAGCGAGAGTGAAGCTACATGTGCCATCATTCACAGGAAAAGAGGATCCAGATGCATATATTGAGTGGGAAGAGAAGTGTGATCAAATCTTTTGCATCCATGGTTTTTCTGAAGCCAAGAGAGTTGATCTTGCCGTTATGGAATTCTCTGGTTATGCTCTTACATGGTGGAATCAGCTATAAGACGATCGGTTGATGTCAGGCAATAATCATATCCGCAGCTGGACTTTGATGAAGCAAGTCATGAGGCGCCGTTTTGTTCCAATGAGAGGCAATTGTACAAGCAGTTGAAGGGGCTCACTCAAGGTTCCTGCACTGTTGAGGAGTACTATAAAGAGATGGAGGTGCTGCTAATTCAGACAAGAACCCGTGAAAGTGATGAGGTGAAGATGGCAAGATTTTTACATGGGCTGAATGATGAAATATTAGATTTTGTGGAGATGTTTCCTTATGATACATTACAAGATGTGGTACAACAAGATATAAGAGTTGAGAAGAAGAATATGCATAATGGTCATACTCGTGCTTTCCAAGGCCGCACCACCACACGCTCATGGCAGCGAGCACAACAACCATATCGTTCTCAGTTTGAGGGCGCACCACCTAGACACCCACATGCCTTGATGGCTTCCTCACCTACTATTCCCAATCAAGATAAGAGATCATCAGCTACAGCAGGAGTATCCTCTGCTCCACCTCCAGAAAATAGTTCTACACGCAGCAACAACATTCAATGCCACAAGTGCAAAGGAAGAGGTCATATTTCTTCAGAATGTCCAAGCAAAAGAACTATGATCATCAATGAACGAGGTGAATGGGAGTCTGAAAAGTGACCCTGAAGGTGGCAATGATGAAGTGGAAGAGGAGCAAGGTTGGTAAGTAGGAGGAACTATTTTATCTCATGAGGAACTTGATGGAGAAGCTTTGGTTGTATATCATTCACTTAATGCCTAGGTTGTGGAGGAGGAAAAGGGGCAATGACATAATCGTTTCCACACCCGTTGCCTTATCAACTCAACGATATGTCGAGTGATTGTTGACAGTGGTAGCTGCAACAATATTGCAAGCACGGAGACGGTCGAGAAGCTTCAATTGCAAACAAAACGTCACCCACACCCATACCGCATGCAATGGCTGAATGATTATGGCGCAATTAAGGTGATTAGCAGCGTGCAAATACCAATTTTAGTAGGGACATATCAAGATAATGTTGAGTGTGATGTGGTGCCGATGCATGCTTCTCACTTGCTTCTTGGGCGACCGTGGTTGCATGACCATGATGTGCAAATCATCGGGCGTGCGAATCGCTTATGTTTTGTCCATAGAGGAGAAAAGTTCACTTGGCTACCCATGACACTCGAGGAAGTCTATCTTCATGAGAAGAAAAGAAAAGGAAATAAAAAGGGAGAGAGTGATCATACACAACGAGTGAGCTACCAACATAGTGAGGGAGTGTTTCCACAGCCAAAAGCTCCACAGCCAAATATGACCAAGCCCCGGGAAAAACAGGGATTAGTTATGATGGCTAGGAAAAGGGATATGCGGGCATTGAGAGAGCCTAATACTCCGTTCTTTGTACTCATGTATAAGGAAACTTTGTTGGCCGCTAACGACTTACCCTCAACTCTTCCTAGTGTTGTCTTTGATCTTTTGCAGGAGTGTGAGGATGTGTTTCCCAAGTAGGTACCACCTGGTTTGCCACCAAAGCGGGGCATTGAGCACCAAATCGACTTGTTTCCGGGCGCTCCACTACCAAACCGACCACCGTACTGAGCAAACCCCGAGGAGAAGCAGGAAATTTAGAGGCAAGTCGAAGATCTTCTTAACAAAGGATATGTAAGGGAAAGCCTTTCTCCTTGTGTTGTTACCATTCTTTTAGTTCCCAAGAAATATGGTACCATGCACATGTGCACTGATTGTAGATCCATTGACAACATAACTGTGAGATATCGACACCCTATTCCTAGGCTCGATGACATGCTTGATGAACTTTGTGGCTCCACCATATTTTCCAAAATTGATTTGTGAAGTGGTTACCACCAAATAAGAATGAAAGAGGGTGATGAATGGAAAACTGCATTTAAGACAAAATTTGGCTTGTATGAATGGTTGGTTATGCCTTTTGGATTAACAAATGCACCTAGTACTTTCATGAGATTGATGAATCATGTGCTTAGATCCTTCATTGGCAAGTTTGTAGTGGTTTACTTTGATGACATATTGATTTATAGCAAAACTTTGGAGGACCATGTTGGACATATAAAATGTGTGCTTGCTGTCCTATGAGAGGAAATTTTGTACGCTAACGTGGAAAAATTTTGTACGCTAACGTGGAAAAGTGCACATTTTGCACACACAAAGTTGTGTTTCTTGGCTTTGTTGTTTCGGCAAAAGGCGTGGAGGTCGATGAAGAGAAGATCAAGGCTATTCGTGAGTGGATTCCTCCACAAAATGTGAGCCAAGTACGTAGCTTCCTCGGACTTGCAGGTTTCTACCGCCGGTCCGTTAAGGATTTCAGCACCATTGCTGCACCCATGAATGAGTTAATGAAGAAAGACACTCCATTCCAATGGGGTGATGCCCAAGACAATCCCTTCCAAGAACTGAAGATGAGATTGACATCAACCCCATTGCTTTCACTTCCTGGTTTTGGTAAGACATTTGAGATCGAATGTGATGCAAGTGGTGTTGGCATTTGTGGAGTACTAATGCAAGAAGGTAAACCCATCGCCTATTTTAGTGAGAAGCTTAATGGTCCAACTCTTAATTATTCCGTCTATGATAAAGAATTGTATGCACTTGTTTGATCTTTGGAAACATGGCAACATTACTTGTGGCCAAAAGAGTTTGTAATACATTTTGACCATGAATCTTTAAAACATCTTAAGGGCCAACTTAAACTGAACCGTAGACATGAAAAATGAAGTGAGTTCATAGAGTCTTTTCCTTATATTATCAAGTACAAGAAAGGGAAGGATAATGTTGTTGCCGACGCATTGTCTAGGCGTCACATTTTACTTTCTCAACTTGATGTTAAAATCCTTGGTTTAGAAAGCATCAAAGAATTGTATGCTAATGACTCATACTTTGCTGGACCATTTTCAAAGTGTAACAAGGGAAAGGGATGGGAGAAGTTTCACTTGCATGATGGATTTATATTTCAAGCTAACAAGTTGTGTAACACAGATTGTTCTGTTCGTTTGTTGCTCTTGTAGGAGGCTCACGCTGGTGGTCTCATGGGAAATTTTGGAGCCAAGAAAACTGAAAGTGTGCTCGTTGATCACTTCTTTTGGCCGCGAATGAGACATGGCGTTGAACGCTACGTGATGAGATGTGAGATTTGTCACAAAGCTAAGTCCCGCTTGAATCCTCATGGTTTATATACTCCTCTGTCTATTCCGAATACTCCGTGGGAAGATATTTCTATGCATTTTGTTCTTGGTTTACCACGTACTAAGAGGGGGAGTGACTTGGTGTTTGTGGTAGTTGATCGTTTTTAGCAAAATGGCACACTTTATCCCATGTCATAAGAGCGATGATGCTTCACACATTGTTGATCTGTTTTTCAGGGAAGTTGTGCGGCTACATGGAGTACCACGCACGATTGTGTCAGACCGTGACACCAAATTTCTGAGCTACTTTTGGAAGACCTTGTGGGGAAAACTTGGCACCAAGCTCCTATTTTCCACGACATGCCACCCACAAACTGACGGACAGACTGAAGTTGTCAACCGGACGTTGTCCATAATGCCGCGAGCAGTCCTCAAGAAGAATTTGAAGATGTGGGAAGAGTGCCTACCTCATGTGGAGTTCGCGTATAACAGGGCAGTACATTCGACCACTAAATTTTGCCCATTTGAACTTGTTTATGGCTTCAAACCTATTACTCCCATCGATCTTTTGCCTTTGCCACTACATGAATGAACAAGCCTTGATGCAAGTAAGCATGCTGATTTCGTCAAGAAACTTCATGCCCACACAAAGGAGAACATTGGGAAAATGACTGAACAATATGCGAAGCGGGTAAACAAGACCAGGAAGAAGCTGGTGTTCGAGCAAGGCGATTTGGTATGGGTACACCTTTGGAAGGACCGTTTTCCAGAGCAACACAAGTGCAAGTTGCAGCCATGCAGCAATGGACCATTTGCGTTGCTCGAGAGAAGCAACAACAATGCTTACAAGATCGATCTTCCAAAAGAATATGGTGTTAGCCCAACCTTTAATGTCTCCGATCTTTCCCCATACTTTGGGCCTTTAGAGTCGAGGACGACTCCTTCTCAAGAGGGGGAGGATGATGAGGACATCCCAACCATGGGCACCACACCACCAACCATCAACGGTCCAATGACAAGAAGTCGCGCAATGCAAATACATGATCAGGTGAACACTAACTTAAGTCTATCATTTGACCTTGAAAACATGGTTGTGCCTTCACCTCCTTTGTTGTTGGTTGAACTCAGGTGTGATATCGAAGAAGGCCAAACACATTTCAGTCCGTGCAAACCAATGTTTTATGGCGAGGAAACAAAGTTAGGAATTCATGAAGAATGAGTTGTCTGCTGAAGAAACATTGTTCTGATTCTGACGAAACAATATTTTGCACGAGTTTGGATATCCCAACTTGCGAAAGATTTCCAGAACTCGAGTTTTCTGCTAAAGGAAACATTGTTCGACCCCAATGAACAATGTTTGGTCGGGAACCGCCATCCACCTGCAACGAGAGTTTTCCACAAGCTACCTCATTAAGTCTTGAAGCCATTTAGTCATACAAAACTGGTTCACCTTCACACCTAAGCTGGTTCTAGAAGCTAGTTCTCTTCACACCTATCTAGGGGGTTGTCCCGATCATAAATAGGCTAGCTCTTCCCTTCGTTGGGGACTTTTGCCATTTCTATCAAAGACCAAAGACATAGACTCCTCCTGAGATTGGAGAGCTCTTGTTATCCTTATTCTCGTAATTCCTTGAGAAATTGCTCCTAATTTGTGCTCCACGATTAGATCATGTTGTGTGGGTTAGAGTTCGTGGTTTCCCTTGCGGATTGCACCTATCCCGCACTCCATGACTTGAGCGTGGTTGTGTGGGGTAGTATTGCGGGTTGTGGACCGACGGATGTTCGGATTGCAAGCTCCGGTGAGCATCCTCCTCGTCTGGTCATAATCTCTTATTTTCTATTTTTCGGCTGCTTGCAGCTAGTTATCCCCATTTATCGATCCTACGCCGTGAAGATCGGACCTCCCCTTGAACTCCCTCTTCTTCGAAGATGGGGTCGCATCAGCAGTTCCTTACCTTCCCTCGTCTTTGAGGGAAAAATCTTAGTCTTAGCATCCTTCAGATTCTTCATAGTGATAATATGATAATAATCCCAAGTGAATCAACAAATATAGCTATGCTCCCCGGCAACGGTGCCAGAAAAAGGTCTTGATAACCCACAAGTATAGGGGATCGCAACAGTTTTCGAGGGTAGAGTATTCAACCCAAATTTATAGATTCGACACATTGGGATCCAAAGAATATTTGAAGGTATTAGCAGCTGAGTTGTCAATTCAGCCACACCTGGAGATTAATTATCTACAGCAATGTGATCAGTAGCAAAGTAATATGATAGTTTTGATAATAGTAGTAGTAGCAATGGTAACGGTAACAATGATTGCCGTAGTTTTGTAACAAGTGTAACATTGATGATAGCAGTAGTAACTTAGCAAGAACAATATAGGATAAATTCGTAGGCATTGGATCGGTGACTTGTTGGATGATATTCATCATGAGACAGTTATAACCTAAGGCGATACGGCACTAGCTCCAATTCATCAATATAATGTAGGCATGTATTTCGTAAATAGTCATACGTTCTTATGGAAAGAACTTGCATGGCATCTTTTGTCCTACCCTCCCGTGGCAGCGGGGTCCTATTGGAAACTAAGGGATATTAAGGTCTCCTTTTAATAGAGAACCATAACAAAGCATTAACACACAGTGAATACATGAACTGCTCATACTACGGTCATCACCGGGAGTGGTCCCGACTATTGTCACTCCGGGGTTGCCGGATCATAACACGTAGTAGGTGTCTATAACTTGCAAGATCGGATCTAGAACATGGATATAATGGTGATAACATAAACGATTCAGATCTAAAATCATGGCACCCGGGCCCAAAGTGACAAGCATTAAGCATGGCAAAGTCATAGCAACATCAATCTTAGAACATAATGGGTACTAGGGATCAAGCCCTAACAAAACCAACTCGATTACATGATGAATCTCATCCAACTCCTCACTGACCAGCGAGCCTATGAAGGAATTACTCACTCCCGGTGGGGAGCATCATGGAATTGGCGATGGAGAAGGGTTGGTGATGACGAAGAATAAAGATCCCCCTCTCCGAAGCCCCGAATGGACTCCAGATCTGGCCTCATGATGAAGAACAGGAGGTGACGGCGGCTCCGTCTCGTGGATCGCGATAATTCTTTCTCCCTGATTTTTTCTGGAAAAATAGAATTTTATAGCGTCGGTTTCAGGGTCTGCGGGGCCACCAGGTGGGGACAACCCACCTGGGCACGCCAGGAGAGGGGGCGCGCCCTGGTGGGTTGTGCCCACCCAGGTGCCCCTCTCCGGTAGGTCTTGGCTCCATAAATTCTTGTTTATTGTATAAAAATTCCTCGCAAAGTTTGTTCCATTTCGAGAACTTTTATTTCTGCAAAAAAACAACACCATGGTAGTTCTGCTGAAAACAGCGTCAGTCCAGGGTTACTCTCATTCAAATCATGCAAATTAGAGTCCAAAACAAGAGGAAAAGTGTTAGGAAAAGTATATGCATTGGAGTCGTATCAGGGGGGTAGGGTGCGCCCCTACCCTTGTGGGCCCTTCGTGACCCCCCGACATAATTCTTTTGCCTATATATTCACATATATTCCCAGACCACCAGAGGGAGCCACAAAAACACTTTTCCATTGCCACAACCTTCTTGCCCCGCGAGATCTCATCCAGGGACCTTTTCCGGCACCCTGTCGGAAGGAGATTCGATCACGGAGGGCTTCTACATCAACTCTATTGCCCTTCCGGTGAAGCATGAGTAGTTTACACTGGTGCGTGTCGATCCTAAACAAAATGGTTTTAACCCCTTTCCGCGACGGCCTTTGGAACCATCGCCAAGTGAGTGTGTGTGATAGGGGGTCCTTCCCACACGACCCAGAAACCGTTGGGGATATGGAACAGTGATCCAGAGGCCTTCCAAAATGTAATCGTGTGCGATGCAGCACACAGTAAATTCTTTTGCACGTGTGGTATCGGTGATTAAGCGTTTCTAAAGACGCAGTGAAACCATACAGTCTGTCATAACAAACTGTTTGGGAAATAGTATGTAAGGCACATGGGCCAACATATGAACTGTGTGCGATTTGTGCCCTATTGCACACGAGTTTTCTGCGTAACCCGTTTGCCATGCTAGACTCCATCACACACGTTTTCCAACAATTACCATCCGCGATAATGTTCTATCACAAACGGTTCAGGAGCCCCTTCGCACACATACAAGTGCTGCAGACCGTTTGTGATTTGTTAGGTATCACCGACGGTCACCGCAAGAGTGACGTGTGCTTTTCGTTTGGGATCCCACACGTTTCCTGAAAAAAATACGACTGGGATTGTATTTTGCATTGGGCACGGTTTACTCCCAGTTCTCGTGTGCGATAACGCGATATCACAAACGGTTCCGGAGAACCTATGCATACATAGTAGCGCTGCAAATCGTTTGTGATCTATTGTGTATCACCAACGGTTCCACTACGATTGACGTATGCTTTCCGATGTGGGTCATACACACTCATTTAGTTGAAGCGTGTGCGGAGCAATTGCCAGGCTAAAACAAAAATATCCCATTTTGAATCGGCACGCAAAAAGCAAATTCGCCACAATATTCAATTGAACAAATAAACAAAAATATCCCATTTTGAATCGGCGCGCAAAAAGAAAATTCGCCACAATATTCAATTGAACAAATAGTGTCCACAGGAAGAACATTCATCAGATTTCACAACAATTGCAATTGAACATATGGTAGCTAAATTCCAATGATTTGTCCACACATATATGCATTACATAATTAATCATAGTGTACAAAATACGAAGACCTCATCAGATGGAAAACAATGGATCCATGCGTTATATGTTTAGCGGCTAACTCTTACTCAATCTTTCAGGAGAAGGCATGCTGAAATCTTCATTATCACCAGTGGGATTGATGTAGTGATCTAGGAAGAAGTCGCTGATAAATCTCTGAACCATCTGCAATTCACCAGCCTGGAGCGGTTCAGGGGTCCTTGGTTTTAAGATGAGCTGCAGTATTTTTAAGATCAGAATGTGCCATATGAGTGGAGTAGAAGATATTAATTAAGATAAGACTTACTGGTACTAATTCGTGAGGATCGTCACAACTATCAGCAGATTTGCAGATGGAGATCATGTGTCTGCAAACATAGTATCCACAAAGTTTGGTCCTTGCTTCTTGCTGAGGACACTGGAATTTTTGTACAAAATTAGTCATGTATTTGTCCTGTTAGGAACAACAACCCGTGTTAGATGTATTATTTTTTCTTTGGAAAAATAGAAAGAGGTTGATTTAGAAGCTTGAACATTTGACTAGCGTAAGGAAAGGTATTTGTAGACTGTTGGATAAATTTTCCGAAAAACGGATTTCAGTGTATTACCGGAGAAACGATCTCGTGCTGCACGGGTTGTTGCGTCTTGAACAGGTTCCCTGGTTTAGTTTTCCACAATGCGAGCACACTGCAAATGATGATGAATTTTGACAACATCAATTATTGAACCAAATATGAATGCAAATTAATTTCAACATCATAGAATTCAATACCTATACAAGAATTGCTGAACATGCGTCAAATCCTGAGCGTTTGTTGACTCTCTGAGAGAATCGATGTAGTAAATTGTGTTCTTGTTTGGAACAATGAATACCAATATCCAGTGATTGCTACAAATTAAGAAAGACATGAACTTACGAATGATGTCGAAATCTGAAAGACAATCAGTGTATGTGTGGTTGTTTACTTGACTTACCGTTCATGATATGGCCAGAGAAATGATTGTGCATGGGACGTGTTTTCGAAGATACAGAGGACCGTGTTAACGGCCCAGTCCCATCGGTCCTTACCATCTAATGTTGTGCCATTTGCTAATGCAGGATCTATGAAATACACACTCTCCCTTATTCTTCTCCGCGCGTTTAATCCCCTGAGAGGAATAAAATGCAGTTCGCTGTTTATCATTTACATCATTGTATGGAGAAGTTGATCAGAGTTTGTTAAGTACTTACAAAATCAGGCATCTAACAAGAGTGGCATCGAGCACGTTGAAGTTGAAGAAGAGATGTAAGTCCTCGAAACTCACATGGATGGAACCAGCATCGTGTCGAAAATGATCTCTATTGTAGTGGACTAGCAAAGCATGATAACCTGCTGACATTTGATCCATGCAATATTCATGTAACTCAAGACAATTGGAGCTGCACTCATCAAAGTATTCGCCAACAAGAAATGGCTGGCCATGGACGTAATTGCGTGCTTCAAGTACGTCTGCTTTCCTTTTAGCAAGCAACAATTCTACTTCTTCATCATCCATGGCGTCAGAAATAATAATACTCCCCGATTCGAACAAGCTGCTATTAATTTGGTTCTTTGCGATGAGTGCTTTAATTAAGAGGCAATCATTCTCTTTCCTCTTCACTCTCCCGCTGCGCTTCCTCGTGGTCGTGGTTGTAGCCTTTTTGGCCACTTCCTTCTTGGTACTTGAGGCATTTCTGGTAGAACGTGTGGTTGCCTGCAAGGTAGTTTGCTGAGCAGACGGTGAAGCTTGGACGAACTTCTTAGCATATGGTTTATCTATGCCAGACTGCTGAGCTGGCGGTGCTGCTGTGACGGACTGCTGGGCTGTAGGAGCAGAGGCATCGGACTGCTGACCATGCGTTGAATCTATGTCGGGTTTCTGTGCAGGTGGTGCCAACTTGTCGGTGTGCTGACGAGGCCGTGCCAACGCGTTGGTTTGCTGAGTAGGAAGTGCTGACGCATTGTTATGCTCATCATGCACCTGCGGACCGACGGACTGATGAGCAGTCGGTTATGGACCTACAGACTGCTTAGCAGGCAGTTCCGAAGCATCAGACTGCTTAGCAGTCTGTTCCACCAGGTTGGTCTACTGAGCATGTGCTGTAGCTGGGTCTCCCCCGGCCGCTTCAGCGGTTGACATCTGAACCGGTGGTGCATCATCAACAGTTGTAGGCCTTGCCACTGGATGCTTTGGGGCGGAGGATGACATGGCCTGTACGCCACAAAGTCAGGCCGGCGGATCACAGGTTGATGCATCAGCCCGCGAGAGCTGCTTTGGCAAGGAGAGCGTCACCGGTTGAGGGGCGATAGTGGTTGCTCTTGGCGGGGCTTCAGGAATCTCACCGATGAACTCTATTTCCTTTCGTGGCCATTGGATGTGATGTAACAATGTTTCTCCCAAGGTCCTTTGCTCATTGAAGTCTCCCAGGACATTCTTCAGGGCAAATTCATTGAATCCAGGCTTTAATTCAGTCACGTAGCACTCCACACAGCCCGGCTTTAATGGCACATTGTCCAAGAAGAGGCCATCTTCCAAGAAGGGTGGGCAAACGCAGGCTGTTGCACATTTTAATGTACCTTCATAATGTGTAAGCACGCCCTTCCGTCTGTCTTTCATTCCAGATAGATTAGATATAGCATCATCACGAGCAGCTGCAGTCTCAGTGTCGCTGGGGTCAGTTGATGCACATCTACTCTTGTGCAGCATGGTCGCACAATAAGCAGCATCATCCATGCCCACCTCCCCTCCCATCTGCTGGCTATCTGTCAGTGTTAGAGTCTTCTGCATCATCATTGACTCCTCAACATCCTTTCGAACAGCCGGATAAACCACCTTCTTCAACTTTTCAAACAATGCATTCTGCTTCATTTCACTCGCTTTTTTCATGCTCAACCTCTCTTCTTTGCTGAGTGTGAAAGCCCTCTTGTGCGGGACATTAACACCTATACCCCTTGCATGGCTAGGGGGCTCTTTTGTGTCCAGAGCAATAGACAGAATGTCACATGGCCCTGAGTTCCTATAGAACCTTCCAGGGATCTTGGAAGCCTCTACCAGTACTTCATACAATTTGGCGTCATGTGATTTTTCAAAGTAATAAGTTCCGTCATCACGCCTCTTTGCACGTGCCGTCTCTGGCACGTTCGCCCTTGATTTCACTAAAGGTCGTATTCCACCCGCCGCTACTGCTTCTTTATCCTCATGTTCCCATATCAGTTTCATGCCATAGTATCCTGCCACACCCATACGGTGGGGGTGTATGTTCTTCTTCTGAAGTTCCGATTGCTTAAAACTCTTCGCAGCAAACTCTGGAGTTGCCCTGACCCTTTTGAATTCTGCCCAGTCTGCCTTCATAGTTTGGGGGTATGCAGGGATTGGGTCCTTGCCTTCGCTCAAGTACTTCTTGTACAACATGTGCTTCCAGTTTCTCCAAGCATCCCTAGCCTTCTTTAGTGTAGCGTGTTCCACCTGCATTCTCCACTGCTCTGAAACGTTGAAGTGATCCATGATCTCCTGGACTATCCTTTGCTGTGTTTCTGTGTCAGCCTTCTGAAAGCCCGGCAGATTAATGTTGAGCCTTGCCCTGCCAACGAATCCACACACACTCCTGCACCTCATGTGTGCTTTGTCTAGTTTAGTTGGAGCCCAGGACTTTAAATCAATCTCGGTTACTTCATATACACCTTTAGGCTGGTGTGTGGGCTTCCTTGGAGCGTTCCTCCATGTCCTGACCGGAAGGGTAATTGCTGTAGCTCTATCTCGTTCAAGACTACTTGATCCCTCACAATCTGCTGAAGACCTAGGGTTGTCCGAATCAGATGAGGATACATGGCCTGAATGAGTGCTGTCACTACTACTCGGCATCTACAGAGAACACATGCGAAACTCAGGAAAGGAGGATAAGCATAAAACTAACAACTTGGTATCAAGCTTTCTAAACATGCCATGCAATAATTTAGAAAATGTACAGCTAATTTGTTAAGTTTGTGTGACTCGGGCACCCGTGATCTATAAATGGGCAGTAACCATGACGCCCTCGATTCAATCGTACACTGATCATACACGCAAATGTGTACGATCAACATCAAGGACTCACGGGAAGATATCACAACACAACCCTAGACACAAATTAAAATAATACAAGCTTTATATTACAAGCCAGGGGCCTCGAGGGCTCGAATACATCAGCTCGAAAACACAAAAGTCAGCGGAAGCAACAATATCTGAGTACATACATAAGTTAATCAAGTCCGCCTTAAGAAGGCTAGGACAAAAGCAACAACGATCGAAAAGGCAAGGCCTCCTGCCTGGGAGCCTCCTAAATACTCTAGGTCGTCAGCGGCCATCACGTAGTAGTAGACACCCTCAGGATCATAGTAGCCATCAGTGGTGTCCTCTAGCTCCTCGGATCCGTCATCTGGTCGCAAAAACCGGGTATAGGGGAAAAAGAGGTAGCAAAGCAACCGCGAGTACTCATCCAAAGTACTCGCAAGACTTACATCAGATCTAAACTAAGTATGCATCTGTATCAAAGGAAAATGGGTTGTATCTGTGGACTAAACTGCAGAATGCCACGAAAGAAGGGGAAAGCCTAGCCTATCAAAGACTAGCATCTTCAAGCATCTTGCAGCATATAGAAGAGTACATATCAACATAATGTAAAGTAGTAGTAGTGTTATCAACCTCGGCTAGCGATCCTTTCTCGACTCCCTGCGAGAAAGCAATCCCAGAGCCATACTATCCATTTCTCATAACCATTTCTCATCTCAAGTATCCAATTCTAGTTGTATCGATCGGGATACAACTCCAAGTGTCCGTTACTGTAGGACAGGCTATCGATAGATGTTTTCTTCCCTGCAGGGGTGCACCAACTTACCCACCACGCTCGATTAACTCTGGCCGGACACACTTTCCTGAGTCATGCCCAACCTCGACCAAACAATAGGCCGCAACCCGACCTAGGCTTAATAGAGAGGCCAGCACGCCGGAGTAAATCTATGCCCCCAGCGGTCTTGGGCCATCGCCGCGGGAACTCCTGCATGTTGCATGGGCGGCCGGTGAGCAGACCTAGCTACCTCCTTAAAAAGGCAGGAGCTTACCAGTCTAACCCGACGTGCGCCGCTCAGTCGCTGATGTCTAATAAACTTCGGCTGATGTATACGACGCAGAACGCCCATACTATGCCCACGTGATGGTTAGTGCTATCAGGCCAGAGGCCCCTCGGATCAAATATCTAAACCGTTAGCGTGTTGGTAGTGCGGTCACAAGCAGAGACTCACGAAAGATGTGACCCCATCGCCCCGTCTCGAGTACTTGCGGCAAGGGCTAACAATACCCGGCCATGCCTCGTAAGTATCTCGCGGGCACCTTCCAGGTCAACCTGACTCCACATCACTCGCTATTAAGCTCGCGCGGGTACCCCTTAGGGCCGACCCGTCTTTAGTAACATGCTTCAGTGTAAAGTCATAGTAACCATAGTAACTGTGTGTCTAACACCAAGGGGAAAACCCGAGGAATCACACCCGGAGAATTCCACTCGATGTTATCATCAAGGTGAACATAAGAGGATCCACCCTCGGGGTTCACACTTGAGGGGTTGCACGATAGAGCCATAACGGAAGTGGTTAAGGAGGAAATCACCCTCGATGACCTCGACCGTATAGCTACACTATAGAGATCTCATCAGGAGTGCTGTAAGAGGTTCCACCCTCGACACTCTATGGTAACTCTGCAGAGTCATACAACTAGGGGGGTTGATGTGCGGTGTCGGGGCCTGGACGTCGATCACGTTGATCGAGTCATCAAACATAAAGCGAGGCAACTGGGACAAGGTGGGGGTCACTGATGGATCTCTAACCAACCTATACTAAGAAGTTTAGAATAAGAAGGTAAGGTATAAAAGCAGGTAACAAAAACAGGCTATGCATCAGAGTAGGACCATATAGAAAGCAATAGCAGTTCTAATGCAAGCATGAGGGAAAGAAATGGGCGATATCGGAATGCTCAAGGGGGGTTTGCTTGCCTGGAAGCTCTGTTGAAAAGGAAGAAGTGTCGTCGTTGTAGTCGATCATAGTGGCGGCATCGGTCTCTGGATCTACCGGAGAGAAGAGGGGGAAGAAACAGTAAATACAGAGCAAACAGATGCATCACTAAGCATTACATGACGATAGGTAGAGCTAGGGTTGTCCTAACGTAGTACTACACGTTGCAGATGGAGGGGATAAACATCCGAGGATGAATTTGTCATAGCCCTAGAATACCTGAGTGGAATAGTTGCATCTCCACTCATGCATCATGGCCAAAATTTCTGAAAGTTGAATTGAGGTTTGTTGAAACCCTCAGAAACCAGTTCAAAAATAATCAACATTTAATTATCATCAAATGAGTCCAAGGAAATGTTCCTGTTACTCTGAGAAAATATTGGTAGGAAGTAAAATTCAAACCAATATTTTTGGAGTCACAGAAATATTTATTTTGGGCATTTGAATTAAATCATAATGTATTTGAATTGGCTTTATTTCTGTTATAAAAGAAATACATGCCCAATGATTTTGGAAATTATTGTGGGGCTCTAGAATATTATCTCTAGTCCATACAATAATTTACAGAAGCAAATAATTTTTTTTAGTACGCCTACTAAATCAAAACAAACCAACAGAAAATAGAAAACAGAAATAAAAGGAGAGAGAGGTTACCTGTGCACCTCACCTAGGCCTTACATGGCAGAAGCGGCCTAGCCCACCACCTGGCGCTGCCAGTCGTCGTCCAGCACCCGCCAGTCGGACGCCGCGTGCGTGGTCGCCGCGCGCCGGCCGCCTCCTGCTTGCCACTCCCCCTTGGCGCCTGGACGCCTCTGGGAGACTCCACGCACCCCATGGACCTCCCTCACTCTCCCCCGAGTTTTCCCCCTCCCCTGTCTCGCTCTCCTCCCCACAGCCGACTGCTGCCGTCGCCATCGACGCCGTTTGCCACGGCCACCGTGCTCCCCTCGCCACGCAGACATGCCAAGAAGCCCTGCCACGTCCCCCTCTTCCTCCTCACCAAGACGGAAGGCGCCGGAAGCCCTGGATGCCACCAGCTCCGCCGTTCCCCTCCTCGGCCACCAAGGATCACCGCCGTCAATTTGCCGCCGTCTCTGCCTCCCCGAGCTCGCTGAGACCGTCTCCGACCCCGCAGTGAGCTCCTGCCCCTGCTTCCCTTCTCTGATCCCTCTCTCGCATGCCGTAGCTGCTGCCCCGCATTCACCCGCACGCACCGCCGCCTGCGCTCGTCGCCGGTGACGCTCCGGTGACCATTTGGTCCCGGGCGTGCGCCCAACATGCTCACCGACACGCGTAGAGTCTTCCTAGTGCCACGGTGCGCTCGTTTGTACACCCTAGCACCGAACCCGTCATCGGCCGAACTCTGGCCGCCGCCTTGGAGATCGCCGTCGTCGGCTCCGGCCACCATAGGCCCGGCCTCCACCACCACTCGACGTGCGCCTGCAAGAGCTTTCCAACGGGCCCAAGAACGGCCTCGTCCATGCCATGTGGGCGTTTTTCGAGCCGCGCCGCCGTCTCGGGCCTCGTCGGCGTTGAGTCACCGGTGGGTTTGACACCGCTGACTTGGGGTTAACCTTGTTTGACCCCCCAGGGTCACTGACGTGCGGGCCCGTCTCTGTTAATATTTAGTTAGATTTAGATTAGTGCTAACTAACCCTGACAGTTAGTTAGACACTGAACAGTGGGCCCAGGCCCTAATTAACCTAGGTTAGTGCTAACGTAACACTAACTAACTTTGTTAGTTAGTTCTTACACTGACATGTGGGTCCCAGCTGTCAGGTTTGACCTGGGCTGGCGCCTTTGACCTGCTGACATCACCCCAATGTCATGCTGACGTAGTAAGTGATTTTCTGGATTTTTAAATAATTCAGAAAATTCTAGAAAACAGTTAAAACTTCTAAAAATCATATAAAATCAACCGTAGCTCAGAATGAAATAAATTATATATGAAAAATGATCAGGAAAATTCAAGGAATCTGTTTATGGCATTTGCATGCATGATTAAACAACCTAAGGTAGCTGTATATGGCAATTTGCATAATTGGCATTTAAATAAGCACATATGGAGTTTGAATTTGAACCCTTAGTTCAAACCAACTTAATTTAATCTGGTTTCTAGTTGCATTAGCTCAAACCATAGCATATTGACATGTCATGATCATGCATCATATTGTGGCATTGCATTGATTGTGTTTCCTCTCTGTTGCCGGTATTTGTCCTTCCTCAGTAGACGTTGTTCCGGCGATAAGTTCGATGACACCGATGAAGAGATATACTATCTTCAGAAGTGCCAGGCAAGCAAAAACCCCCTTGTTCATTCCGATACAATCCCACTCTCTCGCTCCTTCTCTCTTTTACTGCATTAGGACAAAAACGATTCATCTATTACTTGCTGCGGTAGTTGAACCCCTTATCCTCTGCATGACATGTCATTGCCACAGTAAATAGATGAAACCCACTAGCATGAGTAGGAGTTGTTTGAGCCCTGATGTGCCTACTCATTCATGCTTGTTTGTCATGCTTGCTATTGCTTAGAGTTGTGTCAGGTCTGATTCATCGGGGATGAATTGGAAAGTTGTGAACATGTCCTACCGTGTGTGAGCTAAGTGTGTTGAACACGATTTGGTAAAGGTATCAATGAGAGGCCATATAGGAGTACATGGTGGGTTGTTTCATTGGAACCGTCCTTAAGCATCGAGATCTGTATGTGTGATTCAAGAACCAGTTACTACCATGCATTGGGATCCTTAATTGACCCTCTCGGCTTCTTAACCACCCTAGTCCTCTGTCCAGGAGTTGCAACTAGTTTCTGGTGTTTGTAGGATATGTGTTGGCGGCCGTGCGTAGCGGTGACCCCAGGGGTGGGTTATGATGTGGTAGATACACCAAGGTCGGGCATGCCGGGCGCCCGTTTGGTGTCTCGGAACCCTGTACACATCGTTCGGGGCCGTATGTGGAAACCTCGGCCAGACTCCCTGCGGATGGAACCTGGATAGGCGATAAACCTGGACTAGAGACTTGAGTGTTTAGGTAGGCCGTGGTCGACACCCTCGTTGGGCTTCCGCTTGAAGGTTGCCGAGTACATGTCGTGTAAACGACGGTAAGTGGTGAGAGCGTGTATGAAGAAGTACACCCCTGCAGGGTTAACATCATCTATTAGAATAGCCGCGTCTGCGGTAACGGACTACTTGGTTGCCTATACAGTTCATAGACAAGTGAAAGTGGATACTCTAAAATGCGCAAGATAAGTGTGAGTGATATGGATGGCGTTCTCGTAGGGAGACGGGAGCGGATCCATAGTGGTGTATTGATATGGTGAATATGTTGACTTGTGTGCGCCACCTCAAAAGAGTTGCTTGCAGTTGTAGTTCAGGTTAGCCACTGAGTCAAAGCTGGCTTGCTGCAGTTAAACTCCACTACCCCTTTGTTGATACCGATGCATATATAGTTAGTTCTGATGTAAGTCTTGCTGGGTACATTTGTACTCACATTTGCTTAATATATGTTTTGCAGAGAGAATTCAGTCTCGCTAGTAGTTCCACGTGGACTTCGACTTTTAGCTTGATACCTCAGCTACGATCTTGTGCCCTCGGCATGATTTGGTAGATAGTCAGGCTTCTTAGCCTTTTTCATTTGTAGATGTCTGTACTCAGACATGTTAAGCTTCCGCATGTGGTTTGATTTGTATGCTATGATTGTTGGGTCATGAGAACCATGTTTGTAATATCTCGCTCGTTGGATCCTAATGAATAAATACTTGAGTCGTAGAGTTATGTTGTGATGTCATGTTGTATTTACACATATCGAGCATATTGTGTGTATGATTGAAATGCTTGGTATGTGTGGGACCCGACAATCTAGTTGTTTATCCTTGGCAGCCTCTCTTATGGGGAAATGTAGTCTAGTGCTTCCATGAGCCATAGTAGTCACCTACAGCCCGGTTCACCGGAGTCCTGCTAGCCCAACACTACTGCTCAGGACACTTGACTGGCCGGCATGTGTTTCACTTCGTTCATGTCTCTGTCCCTTCGGGGAAATGTCACACGGTGACATCCGGAGTCCTACCTAGCCTGCTACAGCCCGGGTTCCCGGAGTCCTGTTAGCCCAGTCCTACAGCCCGGATTCACACGCTGCTGACCGACATGCTCGATGTGATTCATGTATACCTGTCCCCGTAGGTTGGTGCCGCTTTGGGTTCACGACTAGACATGTCGGCCCGCGTTTTCTGTCATATGGATGCTAGCGACACTATCATATACGTGAGCCAAATGGCGCAAACGGTCCTGGGCCATGGTAAGGCGACACCCGTGGGAATATCGTGTGTGAGGTCGCAAAGTGATATGAGGTGTTATCGGCTAGATCGATGTGACTTGGAATCGGGGTCCTGACAACTTTGGTATCAGAGCCTGACTGCCTGTAGGATTACCAAGCCAACTGGTCGAAGTTGAGTCTAGAAATGCTTTAGTTATATGTAGGGGAATTGATTGTGGAAGGGAACGTAAGGCTCTTTTTACTCCTTTACCTTATGCTCTTCTGATCTGAGTCATCCTCTTCTCTTCTACGAGGATTAAGAACTAGGCCTTCTCATCTATCTATTAGGATAATGAGTTACTATGATAGAGACTTATAGGATTGCTGGTTCTAGGCCTCAATTCAGTTTCTACTACTTTTAGTATGTTGTCAATTGAACCAGAACCTTGATATGATGATGTTGAGTGGTTATGCCACCATTTTGCAGGATGTCTCAATTCTTTTTGAGCATTTACAACCGTTATGCTGGCCGAGTCATCCCAGGTTACTAAATAGTTTGATGCATTTGCAAATCCTTTATTTCCGTTCCCGATGTCCTTTTGGTCAGAATAAGCACACTAACCGGTGCGTTGAGGTACTCTATTGCCTCGGTATATATGTTGGAGCTATTATTATGACCCTAGGTGTTTTAGGGAGTCACCTAGTAATCTAGCCGTGTTTTGTGTTCCCGGTGTGATGATTCTGGCCACCAACCTCGAAAGCATCTCGTGATGCCATTTAGTTAGTAGGCCTTCTATTTCTGGGTTTTGAACCCGAGATTCACCCTACTTACTTCATGTTGATCGTGTTTGCTTGTTCCTTTAGGTTATTAGTAACCTTTGCATTAGTCCTCGAGGTCTGTGGTATTTCCTTCTTCCAAATACTATGAACCACTTATGGCAGAAGTTTGTTGGATCAAAAGATCACAATTAGAGTACTCTTGAGGAGTTCTCCATTCATAATTGTGATTCTGCCAGTTCTACCTTTCTGCATGGGTTATCCGGAAGAATTATGTTGAACTCGTTCAACATGCTAATCTACGCACCCACAACTCAAAAATCATATGTTCTTTTGTGTTGTCCCTCTTTAGTTATTTTCTGGCCCTCGTCTATCAATTGATAGACAGGGGTAGTTGAGCATTTATGATATTGATGTCTATTATCTTTGTGGTCCATCAAGCCATTCTATTCCGGTATGACTAGGAAAAAAAACTCCAGCACCTCATCCATTTCTTGGACTGGTCAAAGTAGTTGTATTTCGCAGATCAAAATGCCAATCCAGCTTTTGCTCTATTCTACCATGGAGTGTTACCATCTTTATGTCAAGAATGTCATGAGAATTGCACCACCTCTTATGAATTCTTGACGCAGTGATACTTCTCGCCATCATTATTCATTCCTCGGTCCCGTGTTGTTGTAACCAAAATGCTGACAAGTGAATTGTGATGTGTGAAATCAATACTCCGAGCAACTCATTGCTTTGTAGTAAATGGACAATATTCTCATTCTTAGAGTGTTGATTATTAAATCATCATCCTAAGATTGATTGTGCTACCTAGTCCTTATTTCTGGTGCACTCTTCGATCCATGAGTTGGGATTGTGTCAATCCCTCACTCTTTCGATCATATCATCTTGCCTTGAAAAGCAAGATTGTTCTTGAGCTTAGAGTCATATCAGTGGTTTGTGATTTTCCGAAGATCTTCTCGGAAGTATTACCTGGTTGTCACCTGACCGCTATGTTGAGTTCGTGATCAAGTTGGTCTTCTTATAAATCACCCCTTCTCCAAGAATCTGTGTTGGATATCCCTGAGCTAGTTGGTTGAGCTAGACAACAACTTGGAGAGTTGGAAGATAAAAGCTTGTCTGACTTAGTTCATGTTAAGGGATATCTTTTTGTGTGTGTGTGTTGAAGAAAGATGATATCTCCATCGACTGGTCCTCATGATCAGTTGTTGGATCTATTGCCTTGTCAAAACTTTGACTTGAGTATGGGCTATTGTCAGGTCAAATCAGAACCAGTGATGTTCGTAATGTTGTCTTACTCGTCGTTGATCCCTTGAGCATACACCATTACATCTTTTGGTCTGACCAATGCTATCACCGTGTTTACATGATGGTGGAAGTCCAGTGATAAGGAAGTTCCGATGAGTTGCTGTTGAGCCCATCAGCAGCATTGTGTCTCCCCCGTGATTAATGTTGAACATTACACTAGTATTGGAAACTTTGTAAGCATTTCCTTCATGGTCCGCTCATGAGGTATACGTTCGGATGAAAGGAGTGACTTCCTCTAATTCACGTGCATTTGATGTAAGTTGCCGTTGTGAATTCAAGAAAGTTTATTTTTGTTTCCTTCGGGACCATCCCAAGTCAGTCATGCATATGTGCGAAGTATTCTATGGTTTGGAGACTTGCAACCTTCATTCTATATGTATTCCTAGCACACCAAGCCACTGATTGATTTGTTCGAGGAAAAGGAGTTGTTGTGCAAATACTAGTTCATGCACAAGGCTTCGATATCCTCGTTGATGGTGCCCCACCTGAACTCGTTAGTGTTTTATTATAAGACTACTACGTGGTTATGCTTGTATGGGACAGTGTGTTCACATGTATGTAGCAGAACCAGCTCATGTTTTGGATCTTGCTATCTTAGTTCATTCCCCGAGAATCTCGCAACTCCATCTTGTCGGTTTGTGTTGCAAACTTTCTTTTCCGGACATGTTGTCTGAAATATCCTGTTTCCAACCAGATCTGAATCTCGGGCTGATATGATGGTTGGAACATTCCCAACATTTGCATTTTGTTCCCAGCTTGCACCCCATCGTGCCAATTTTCCATGGGTTGTCCTTCTCAAAAGTTGCTGTCCAGGATCATCTTCAAAAGTGTTCCTGTCATGGGTCCCATTCATTTCCGGTGATAAGCAAAGTCATCCATTGCGTTGTCTTCAACAAGGTAGTCCACATCATCCATCCTAGTCCGAGTATGCCATTCCTTCGAGCTCTTTCAAACGATCAATTATAAATTGCCTTAAGATGGTATGAAGAGTTTCAATGATCTATGGATCAAAAGTAATTCTTTTTGCCACTTAAGGGAATAGTCCAACAAGTCACCTTTCCCAAGGTGCCCCATTACGGGATCATGGCAATTATTTCCTCACCACCTTGACACCACCCACCATCTTTCTAAGCGTGGAATTGTTGCCCACCAAATCAAACCCCGTCGTTGTTCTTCCATCCCTCTCGATGTGTTTTATGTCTCAACTCGAGATGTTTCAACATCTCATTCTGCGAGTTGATTTTGTATAGCTCGATCTTCAAGAAGATCAATCCTAGTATAGTTTCTTTCTGTCGTCATCGCGTGAATGAAGATTTCAAAAGCGAGGATGTCAAGATCAACGTATGCAACGAATCAACAACCTTATGAGGTGCAACCTGGATTGCGAAGATTGTGTTGGTCTTGTGCCCCCTCTGTCTTCTTACCTCACGTCTTGAATCTCAGGACGAGATTCTTGTTTAGTAGGGGTGAGTTGTCACAGCCCTAGAATACCTGAGTGGAATAGTTGCATCTCCACTCATGCATCATGGCCAAAATTTCTGAAAGTTGAATTGAGGTTTGTTGAAACCCTCAGAAACCAGTTCAAAAATAATCAACATTTAATTCTCATCAAATGAGTCCAAGGAAATGTTCCTGTTACTCTGAGAAAATATTGGTAGGAGGTAAAATTCAAACCAATATTTTTGGAGTCACAGAAATATTTATTTTGGGCATTTGAATTAAATCATAATGTATTTGAATTGGCTTTATTTCTGTTATAAAAGAAATACATGCCCAATAATTTTGGAAATTATTGTGGGGCTCTAGAATAATATCTCTAGTCCATACAATAATTTACAGAAGCAAATAAATTTTTTTAGTACCCCTACTAAATCAAAACAAACCGACAGAAAATAGACAACAGAAATAAAAGGAGAGAGAGAGAGAGGTTACCTGTGCACCTCACCTGGGCCTTACATGGCAGAAGCGGCCCAGCCCACCACCTGGCGCTGCCAGTCGTCGTCCAGCTCCCGCCAGTCGGACGCCGTGCGCGTGGTCGCCGCGCGCCGGCCACGCGCCCCGGCCACCTCCTGCTTGCCGCCCCCCTTGGTGCCTGGATGCCTTTGGGAGACGCCACGCACCCCCTGGACCTCCCTCACTCTCCCCCGAGTTTTCCCCTCCTCTATCTCGCTCTCCTCCCCACAGCCGAGCGCTGCCGTCGCCATCGACGCCGTTTGCCACGACCACCGTGCTCCCCTCGCCTCGCAGACATGCCAAGAAGCCCCGCCTCGTCCCCCTCTTCCTCCTCACCAAGACGGAAGGCGCCGGAAGCCCTGGATGCCGCCAGCTCCGCCGTTCCCCTCCTCGGCCACCGAGGATCGCCGCCATCGATTTTCCATCATCTTCGCCTCCCCGAGCTCACTGAGACCGTCTCCGACCTCGCAGTGAGCTCCTACCCCTGCTTCCCTTCTCTGCTCCCTCTCTCGCACGCCGTAGCTGCTGCCCCGTGTTCACCCGCACGCGCCGCCGCCTGCGCTCATCGCCAGTGACGCTCCGGTGACCATTTGGTCCCGGGCGTGCGCCCAACATGCTCACCGCCGCGCGTAGAGTCTTCCCAGCGCCACGCTGCGCTTGTTTGCACACCGTAGCACCGAACCCGTCGTCGGCCGAACTCCGGCCGCCGCCTTGGAGCTCGCCGTCGTCGGCTCCGGCCACCATAGGCCCGGCCTCCACCACCACTCGACGCGCGCCTGCAAGATCTTTCCAACCGTCCCAAGAACGGCCTCGTCCGTGCCCTATGGGCGTTTTCCGAGCCGCGCCGTCGTCTCAGGCCTCGCCGGCGTTGAGTCGCCGATGGGTTTGACCCCGCTGACTTGGGGTTGACCTTGTTTGACCCCCCAGGGTCACTAACGTGCGGGCCCGTCTCTGTTAATCTTTAGTTAGATTTAGATTAGTGCTAACTAACCCTGACAGTTAGTTTAGCCACTGACCAGTCGGCCTAGGCCCTAATTAACCTAGGTTAGTGCTAACGTAACACTAACTAACTTTGTTAGTTAGTTGTTACACTAACATGTGGGTCCCAGCCGTCAGGTTTGACCTGGGCTGGCGCCTTTGACCTGCTGACATCACCCCAATGTCATGCTGACGTAGTAAGTGATTTTCTGGATTTTTAAATAATTCAGAAAATTCTAGAAAACAGTTAAAACTTCTAAAAATCATATAAAATCAACCGTAGCTCAGAATGAAATAAATTATATATGAAAAATGATCAGGAAAATTCAAGGAATCTGTTTATGGCATTTGCATGCATGATTAAACAACCTAAGGTAGCTGTATATGGCAATTTGCATAATTGGCATTTAAATAAGCACATATGGAGTTTGAATTTGAACCCTTAGTTCAAACCAACTTAATTTAATCTGGTTTCTAGTTGCATTAGCTCAAACCATAGCATATTGACATGTCATGATCATGCATCATATTGTGGCATTGCATTGATTGTGTTTCCTCTCTGTTGCCGGTATTTGTCCCTCCTTAGTAGACGTTGTTTCGGCGATAAGTTCGATGACACCGATGAAAAGATATACTATCTTCAGAAGTGCCATGCAAGCAAAACCCCCCTTGTTCATTACGATACAATCCCACTCTCTCGCTCCATCTCTCTTTTATTGCATTAGGACAACAACGATTCATCTGTTACATGCTGCGGTAGTTGAACCCCTTATCCTCTGCATGACCTGTCAGTGCCACAGTAAATAGATGAAACCCACTAGCATGTGTAGGAGTTGTTTGAGCCCTGATGTGCCTACTCATTCATGCTTGTTTGTCATGCCTGCTATTGCTTAGAGTTGTGTCAGGTCTGATTCATCGGGGATGAATTGGAAAGTTGTGAACATGTCCTACCGTGTGTGAGCTAAGTGTGTTGAACACGATTTGGTAAAGGTATCGATGAGAGGCCATGTAGGAGTACATGGTGGGTTGTTTCATTGAAACCGTCCTTAAGCACCGAGATCTGTATGTGTGACTTAAGAACCAGTTACTACCATGCATTGGGATCCTTAATTGACCCTCTCGGCTTCTTAACCACATGAGCTTTGATTGCTTCAAGGCGGCGGCATCCGACACTTTGATTGCTTCTCGAGGGAGCTATTCTTCGCTTCATCCTGTCGTTCTTCATCATTGTTTTCTTTGGGTGTATCCACCATGTATATGTCATGTGGTGAAGTGGTTGTCCAGCGCCCTGTGGGCACTGGTTCCCGTTCTTCTCCTACATCGTTGTCCATGCCGTCGATGTCTTCAGAGTCGAAATCGAGCATGTCGGTTAAATCATCGACAGAGGCTACTAAGTGGGTGGTGGGTGGGCAGCGAATTTCTTCGTCGTCCGCATCCCATTCTAGCCGGGCATAGTTCGGCCAAGGATATGTGTCCAGGAGTTGCAACTAGTTTCTGGTGTTTGTAGGATATGTGTTGGCGGCCGTGCGTAGCACTGACCCCAGGGGTGGGCTATGATGCGGTAGATACACCGTGGCCGGGCATGCCGGGCGCCCGTTTGGTGTCTCGGAACCCTGTACACATTGTTCGGGGTCGTATGTGGAAACCTCGGCCGGACTCCCTGCGGATGGAACCTGGGACTCGCTGCGGATGGAACCTGGATAGGCGATAAACCTGGACTAGAGACTTGAGTGTTAGGTAGGCCGTGGCCGACACCCTCGTTGGGCTTCCGCTTGAAGGTTGCCGAGTACATGTCGTGTAAACGACGGTAAGTGGTGAGAGCGTGTATGAAGAAGTACACCCCTGCAGGGTTAACATCATCTATTCGAATAGCCGCGTCTGCGGTAAAGGACTACTTGGTTGCCTATACAGTTCATAGACAAGTGAAAGTGGATACTCTAAAATGCGCAAGATAAGCGTGAGTGCTATGGATGGCGTTCTCGTAGGGAGACGGGAGCGGATCCATAGTGGTGTATTGATATGGTGAATATGTGGACTTGTGCGCCACCTCAAAAGAGTTGCTTGCAGTCGTAGTTCAGGTTAGCCACTGAGTCAAAGCTGGCTTGCTGCAGTTAAACTCCACTACCCCTTTGTTGATACCGATGCATATGTAGTTAGTTCTGATGTAAGTCTTGCTGGGTACATTTGTACTCACGTTTGCTTAATTTATGTTTTGCAGAGAGACTTCAGTCTCGCTAGTAGTTCCACGTGGACTTCGACGTTTAGCTTGATACCTCAGCTACGATCTTGTGCCCTCGGCAGGATCTGGTAGATAGTCAGGCTTCTCTATGCTATGATTGTTGGGTCATGAGACCCATGTTACATGTTAAGCTTCCGCATGTGCTTTGATTTGTATGCTATGATTGTTGGGTCATGAGACCCATGTTTGTAATATCTCGCTCCTCGGAGCCTAATGAATAAATACTTGAGTCGTAGATTTATGTTGTGATGCCATGTTGTATTTACACATATCGAGCATATTGTGTGTATGATTGAAATGCTTGGTATGTGTGGGATCCGACAATCTAGTTGTTTATCCTTGGCAGCCTCTCTTATGGGGAAATGTAGTCTAGTGCTTCCATGAGCCATAGTAGTCCGCTACAGCCCAGTTCACCGGAGTCCTGCTAGCCCAGCACTATTGCTCAGGACACTTGACTGGCCAGCATGTGTTTCACTTCGTTCATGTCTCTGTCCCTTCAGGGAAATGTCACGCGGTGACATCCGGAGTCCTTCCTAGCCTGCTATAGCCCGGGTTCCCGGAGTCCTGTTAGCCCAGTGCTACAGCCCGGATTCACACGCTGCTGACCGACATGCTCGATGTGATTCATGTATGCCTGTCCCCATAGGTTGGTGCCGCTTTGGGTTCAGGACTAGCCATGTCATCCCGGGTTCTCTGTCATATGGATGCTAGCGACACTATCATATATGTGAGCCAAAAGGCGCAAACGGTCCCGGGCCATGGTAAGGCGACACCCGTGGGAATACCATGCGTGAGGCCGCAAAGTGATATGGGGTGTTACCGGCTAGGTCGATGTGACTTGGTATCGGGGTCCTGACAGAATTCCCGGCGTTAGACGAATTCCGGACATATGAAAGAGGTTTGAAGGTTCCATGTTCAGCATGTTAGGGGCATGTGACAGTTGAATGGACCGCGCATTCGGATTCGTTGGATTTTTCCGAGCAACTTTCATAGAAAAATCCCTGAAATTCTGCTAAGTCTGAGAATTTGCTAGTTTTAAACATCACTAAGCTATTTTTGAAAAGCTACAACTATTGTTCTGTACATCCTATGATTTTGTGCCTTATATCAATTGTGAGCACTTCTCTCCAATCTACATGTTAGTATCCCTTTCATCCATATTAAAGTTCATTTGTTTGATCATCAACGGCTCTAAAGTAGCTATGAAAATAAAGCAGTTTTCGGCTTTTCTGTTAACAGAACATTGAACTTTGTGATTTTCGTAGGAATTAATCCACGCATCGAAAGGATTTGGTCCAGTGGGATAAAATGAAGCTTGTCAACTATACTTTCTACTCATATTTGTTTCTGGCATGCTAGTAGTTGTTTTGCTGCAGTTTAGTGGTTGTCTATAGGGTTAGTCAATGTGATATTTGTAAAGCTAACCATAGTAGCAGCTATAGTAGTTAGTAGTAATAGTAGGTTCAGCAGAGCAGCAGCGTAGTAGTAGGATGTAGCAGCAGGTGCTTCAATGGGTAGCAGCACTATGGGTAGTAGTACGCGATGGCGAGGCCACGCACGGGCGCCCGGGCAAGGGCGCGTCGGTGGCGGCGGCCTTGGGCATCAGCGGCAGCAGCTGTACTAACAGCAGGTGGCAGCGAGCCTAGCAGGGGGCGGCCATGGTCTGTAGGTGGCGCACGCGTAAGTACGGTGGACAGGGCTCGACGAACGCAGTTGGGGAAGGCGCGGGCCGGCGGGGCGCGCGGAGAGCACAACCCCGACGCGGCGAGGGCGTATGGGGCGAGCGCGCGAGGGAGGCTGTGGTCGCGCGGGACCGGCAGCGTGGGGAGCATATCTCCGTCCATGGCGGCTATGAGAGTATATGGGGGAGGCGACCAGTGCTGGTACGGTGAGCTATGGCAAGGCGGAGGAGGGACGGAACCTCACCAACGTTGCTGAGAAGGCCCGGGGAGGACTTGCCGGAGCGGACGATGGTGATGAGCTCGACGTCCAGAAGAAGAAGTGGTCAGGACTGTGTTTCGGGACCATCCCGGCTCACGTGGCTTGGCGTAGGAGTCGAGGAAGCCGAAGCGGAGCCCCTGGTGCGGTCCTAGGCGAAGGGGACGTCGGATAGCGCATAGATGGCGACGGCCATGGCGGCGGTGTCCAGCGAGGAGAGCGAGTGGGAGGGAGAGGGGAATGAAACTAGGGTTTCTCTATGGAGGAAGAGGGGCCCTTATCCATCTCCACGCGCCGCGGGATGGCCGGCGTGTGTCCATCCTGGCCACAAACGCGGCTCGTGCATCAAGCGCGACTGTGGTGAATAGTGAGGAAGAAGACAGGGGTAAGTTGGGCTGGGCCTTCCTGTAGCAGGTGGGCCAAAGTGCACGTGAGTGCTTTAGTTTTTTTAACCCTTATCTCCTTTTGTTTTCTATGATTACTTATGTTTTCCACTTTGTTTAGTTAGTAAAATATTTTTGTTGCACATGAAACCTCACACATAAATTACACACATTATTCCTAGACCACACACAAAGCTTCACAATTTTTGAAAGGCATAAGTAATTGTTTTATTTTTGAAAAGGTTAAAATATTTGCTGATGCATCATTTACTATATTACTAGGAATTTATCTGTGAGCCAAATGAAGTTGGTTTCAATATGACAATTGAGCATAGGAAATTATATAATAATGCAACATTTTAGTTTTACTGATTGAACAAACAATTTATTTGACATATTTTAAATTTGAAAATGGCTTTGATTTAGTTAAGTGACAATTAGCTTAGTAAATCATGCTGACAAGGAATCATTAGGGTGAGGTTATTGTAGTATGACACTGGGGGTGTTGCAAATCTCCTCCACTACAAGAATCTCGTCCCGAGATTTAAGAGGTGGAGTAAGGGGAAAGTTTGGTTACTAAATTCTAAAGGATCTTCTCAGTCCTTGTTGCTCTTCTTGAAGAGGTCGATCCATTACATTGATGTCTTCATTCCTCTATTTTAGGCCATCATGATGAAGTCATTATCTTCTCTTCGGGGTCTTCATCGTACTTAAGAAGGACAAGGGGTAACTTCGAAAGAACGTTCCTCGATAAGGTTGATCACCTGGTAGATAACACCAGGGGAGGTGGAAGAAAATAACTCTCGAATTGAAACTTAAGAAGTATTGAGAGCAAAGTAAGAAGGTACCATGAGAAGTTTCGAGTGGGCAATCAATCATTCGATGCCTAATCAAAAGGTGAAAGGGGTTCAGAGCAACAAAAATAATTATTGCATTAGATACTAGAGTAGATCATCTCTAGGAAGGTGGCTCGTGAATTACAGTCGAAGCCAGTGTGATAAATAACTTTGGAAACAATGGTGTACAGGAGAGTCAGGTTTCGATCCTAAGGAATTGTGGGTTATGGGCTCACCATGTGGGTTAAAGGGAGGAAAGGCACTGACATCTTGCACGGATGATAGCAAGGCATGGCAGAGGACAACCTGTCAGTTATGTTGGCAACAACGTTGGTACCAAGGGCGAGGGACGAAGAGAACCATTTTCTTGCTCGTTCAAATGAGGCGGACCAATAGGCAAAGTTCTCGTCCATCAGTGGTTACCGGAATGTCATCAACAATAGTAACAGTGCTTTACTGACAGAGTTGTACATCGAGGTGTTTACATAAGCAGGGAAATATTACTGCTTATATCATATAGATCATAAGAATGGTTAAACAAAACAATGGAAAGGAAGACACAATTATCAGATTAAACAGAAAAATGGAAAGGAAAATGTGTTTAAACACATATTTCAGGGGTATATCCTTCTCAAGGACAAGCAAAGCATGATACCCATGACATGATAGAAAGTAGAAAACCATTTAGGTGAGGGGAGAGGAATTTCATGACATTAACCATACAACAGTGTTAGGATAATTGATAAAGAAAATATAGCATTGTGCTTCAAATGTTCTTATTGAAGATCGGAGTACCACATACATGCTTCAAGATAGCATTGACAAGGTCATCAGGTAAGGATCAGACCTTGAGAATACAAATGATCCATTGGGAATTTTCTAGAACAACTCATGCAATTTTATCAGGAAAAAGATGAGGATGTGGCCGATGGGTTCAGCAGCAATCCATCGACATGTCAAAAAGGATGTATTTCCAAAATTATACGAACAAGTTTGTGTTGGGGGAAGGAAAGAATGTTGTCGATGATAACACAAATCATTGAGGGGCTAGGATGGTATTTCTCATCATGAATTCGATTGATATCCTGGGAGAGTTTAGAAAGTTGATGATGATCACGACACATTTGTCGTGAGGTTTCTTGAAGATGTAATCGATCATCGATGACATCGAGCAAAAGGGATGGTGAAGCAAAAGGTTATTTGACCCACAAATAATATGCAATCTCAGAGTCAGAGCTGCCTTTCAAGACAAACAATATGATGTTGAAAACTTGATGTAGCTTAGCGCACTGTCGAGAGTGTGTTCCAGGGATGAAGGACATAGGTAGCACGGTCAAGCTTTAGCATGACGATGATGGTGTAGCCAATAGACTAGGAATGACATGATCGAGCACAAACTCATAAGCAATGAAGATTACTAGTAGTTGTCGAATCATAGTGCGGACTTGCTTCAACTATCAGTGTCCTCGACTGACCAACCACTCAGAACCCGGGGATATTGGAATTGGTGATCAATAGTAGTTCGATGAAGAACTCATAAGAAGTTATGTAGTTACTGTGATATTCTCGAGATACCAAGGGGTAACACTCGAGGGTAAATCATGATAGAAGTTGGGCAGGCATATTGGTTTGCAGAAGACAAGTGCTTTATCTTGTCCATGAAATGGGATCAAGGAAGAACAATCATGGTTAGGACCATGGTTGCAAAGGACCAAACATAGATACCAGATGAACTTATAACAAGGGGATTATTATTATCACAAGAAGCTTCCATGATAATTCCACATCGGGTCCATGGGCATGAACACAAAGTTCAAGGTCGACTCCCACTTCTTCAATGCATAAATTTTCATTCACTCCTCGTTTTCGAAGAAATTGTAGTGCAGAAGATTTATCTGGCGAAGTACCAGAAGAGTAAGTGAGGGAGTCCTAGATTAGGGGGTCTCCGGACAGCCGGACTATATCCTTTGGCCGGACTTTTGGACTATGAAGATGCAAGATTGAAGACTTCATCCCGTGTCCGGATGGGACTTTCCTTAGCGTGGAAGGCAAGCTTGGCAATACGGATATGTAGATCTCCTCCCTTGTAACTGCCTCTGTGTAACCCTAGCCCCCTCCAGTGTCTATATAAACCGGAGGATTTAGTCCGTAGGACAACATACAATCATACCATAGGCTAGCTTCTAGGGTTTAGCCTCTACGATCTCGTGGTAGATCAACTCTTGTAATACTCATATCATCAAGATCAATCAAGCAAGACGTAGGGTATTACCTCCATCAAGAGGGCCTGAACCTGTGTAAACATCGTGTCCCCCGCCTCCTGTTACCATCTGCCTTAGACGCATAGTTCGGGACCCCCTACCCGAGATCCGCCGATTTTGACACTGACATTGGTGCTTTCAATGAGAGTTCCATTGTGTCATCACCGTAAGCCTTGATGGCTCCTTCAATCTTTGGTAACGATGTGGTACAGGGTGAGGTTTTCCTCCCCGGACAGATCTTCGTATTCTGCGGCTTCGCACTGCGGGCCAACTCACTTGGCCAGCTGGAGCAGATCGAGAGCTATGCCCCTGGCCATCAGGTCAGGGTCGGAAACTTAAACTACACTACCGACATCTGCGGAGACTTGATCTTCGACAGATTCGAGCCCATGTCAGGTGCGCTGCATAATCACGATGAGCATGACATAACTGTGCCATCGGATAGTGTTCGGGATATCACACCTGCAACTACTCCGGTGTAACGCCCCGTGACCGATGTGCCAGGTGCCCTCCAGTTATTTGCTGTTTTTGCCTTGTCATTGCTTGCGTGTCATGCATTGCATATCATGGCATCATGTGCATTTCATTTGCATACATGTTCGTCTCATGCATCCGAGCATTTTCCCCGTTGTCCGTTTTGCAATCTGGCGCTCCTATGTCATCCGGTGTCCCTTTCTACCTCTTTTCGTGCGCGGGTGTTAAACGTTTTCGGATTGGACCGAGACTTGCCATGCGGCCTTGGTTTACTACCGGTAGACCGCCTGTCATGTTTCGTGCCATTTGGACTTCGTTTGATACTCCAATGGTTAACCGAGGGACCGAAAAGGCCTCATGTGTGTTGCAGCCCAACACCCTTCCAATTTGGCCCAAAACCCTCCTAAACCTCCTCCACCATCTCGGCCGTTCAATCACGATCGCGTGGCCAAAAACCGCACCTCATTTGGACTCTCCTAGCTCCCTCTACCTATAAATATGTGCACCCCGTCCAAATCTCGGGTCCCGAAACCCTAAAAATTCCCCTCCGCGCGCCGGACATGTCCGTCCCGGACCGGACGTAATCGCGCCGCCGTCCGCCGCCAGTCAGCGCCTGCCACGTGGCCGCTCCACCTGCCGCCGCCGTCCGGCCCGCCCGGCCCGCAGCAGGCCCGCGCAGCCCGCGCGTCGCCGCCACCGACCGGGCGCGCTCCCGCGCCTCCCGCCGCCCGGTGTGTGTTCCGGCCGCCGCCTCGCCGCGGGACAACGCCGCGCCACCGCCGGTCAGCCTCACCGATGCTCCCGCATCGCTCCGTCCGGCCGCCGCCTCGCCTGCTGTCGTCAGCACGCCCGCGCCGCCCTGTCCTCACCGGCGCCGCGCCCACCCCTCCTCCGGCCGGGTCCCTCTACCCCAGCCCCGGATCCGGCGAGCTCCTCCTCTGCCCGGAGCTCTCGCCGCCGCCCCTGCCTTCTCCGGCGCGGATCCGGCGAGATCCGCCGCCGCCTCGGTTCGTGCGCTGCCCAAACCCTAGATCTGGGTGAGGTCTATTTCTTCTAAGTCCCCGTTTTCCCCTAATCTTTTTGCATTTTTCCGCATGTCATAACTCTCTCGTCGTAGCTCTGTTTCGCGCGTGTAGCATATCAAAATGTTTGTCTCGGCGAGTACATCATTTCATCTCATTGCATCATTTTCATTTGAGCTAATCTTGATGCCCGAAATGCTGTTGGAAGAGGGCCATGTGCGTAATTTGTCAGATATGTTTCATCAAATAGATATTTGTCATTTTTTCCATGTTTAATGTGTGCATGATATGACCCTGAGCTCTACATGTGTTTTGTTATATGCCATGCCATATTTACAGAGGTGCTTGCCATGTATTTTTGTGGTGTTTGTGGTGACTAGAAGAAGCTTGCAAAGTAGCGTAATCGGTAATGCTGATTTCAGGGACTTAGAATTTCACTAAGTCCTTGTCCTGATTTTGTCGTTATGCCATATGTTCATGTTGTTTCCTAGTGATCCGTGCCTTTTTTGAGGATGATCAGTAAAGATGATTTGTTAACATTGTGGTGCTCTATCCATACATGTCTTTGTTTGTATTTATGGAGCACCATAGCTTGAGTCAATCGAGTTCTACTTTTGCTATATCATGAATCCTGGAAGATTGTTGACATGTTTAGCGATTTTGCCGAGGATGTTGCTATTGATCCGTGCATGCTATGTTGTTGTTCTTTCCACGTCTAGCTTCTATGCCATGTATTCTTGATGGGTGTATTCTTAGTTTGTCATGCCATGCTCTGTAGTGAGTGCATCGAGCTCGTAAACATGCCGACTCGTTAACTAATTTGCATGCCCCAGTTTTTCACAAAGTCTGAATCTGTTTATGTTTTTGCTCTGTTCACATGCTTGCAATTGTATTTTCTGATCCCTTTTGGCTCAAGGTCACTAAGGGACTTTTGTTAAGTGCTTTGATTAGCTTCATGCCATGCCTTGCCTTGCCATGTTAAGTTCCTGTAGCATGTAGTTTTCATGCTCTAAAGTGTGCTTTCTGATGATAAATTCCAGGCTTGTGTTAATTTCACTAAATCTTAAACCTGTTATCGTTTGCACTTTTGCCATGCTTGTTTGAACCTGTTATTGGATGAATTAGCCGTAGCTCAGTGTTCATCTTTTGTCAAGCATCATGAGTGGATCCCTGCCATGTATTTTTTGTCATGTTTGAGTGCTGTAGCATATTTATCATGATGCATTTAGATGGCTACTTGCTGTTTATCGCAGACCGGTGCCATATTTGTTTTTCTTGCCTTTTCCAAACCGTGCATCCGATTCCGGTGATCTTTATATCGATTTCAACCGAAATCACCTCACCTTTCCAGTGGCACTCTTGGTTTTCCAAGTTGATGGAAGGTTTAATCATTCCTTGTCAAATCTTGCATATGCATCACATACCGCATCCCGCATATCATACCATGTTCATGTGTTGGTTGTTTACTATGTTGTGTGCTTCTTTCCGGTGTTTGCTTCTTCGGGTTGGTTCCGGTAACGTCGCGTTCATGAGAACCCGTTCGACTACGTCCGTTTGTCTTCTTCATGGACTCGTTCTTCTTCCTTGCGGGATTTCAGGCAAGATGACCATACCCTCGAAATCACTTATATATTTGCTTGCTAGACGCTCGCTCTTTTGCTATGCCTATGCTGCGATACCTACCACTTGCTTATCATGCCTCCCATATTGTTAAGCCAAGCCTCTAACCCACCTTGTCCTAGCAAACCGTTGTTTGTCTATGTTACCGCTTTGCTCAGCCCCTCTTATAGCGTTGTTAGTTGCAGGTGAAGATTGAAGTTTGTTCCTTGTTGGAACATGGAGGTGTTGTTCCTTGTTGGAACATGTCTATTTGGTTGGGATATCACAATATCTCTTATTTAATTAATGCATCTATATACTTGGTAAAGGGTGGAAGGCTCGTCCTTATGCCTGGTGTTTTGTTCCACTCTTGCCGCCCTAGTTTCCATCATATCGGTGTTATGTTCCCGGATTTTGCGTTCCTTATGCGGTTGGGTTATAA
Source organism: Triticum urartu (assembly GCF_003073215.2). Lineage (NCBI taxonomy): Eukaryota > Viridiplantae > Streptophyta > Magnoliopsida > Poales > Poaceae > Triticum > Triticum urartu. The sequence continues at coordinate 276,518,503 of NC_053025.1, forward strand.
TGGGAACCCCTTGACAGTTTGCTTTGAATAAAACTCCTCCAGCAAAGCCCAACCTTTGTTTTACCATTTGCCACCTAGCCTTTTCTTTTCCCTTGGGAATCGTGCTCTCAAGGGTCATCATTATTTTAACCCTCCCGGGGCCAGTGCTCCTCTGAGTGTTGGTCCACCTTGTCAGCCGCCGGTGGCCACCAGGGGCAACTCTGGGCTGGCCTACCGGAAGTTTGGACAGTCCGACGTGCCCTGAGAACGAGATATGTGCAGCTCCTATCAGGTTTTGTCGGCACATTCGGGTGGCTTTGCTGGTCTTGTTTTACCATTGTCGAAATGTCTTGTAACCGGGATTCCGAGTCTGATCGGGTCTTCCCGCTAGAAGGAATATCCTTCATTGACCGTGAGAGCTTGTGATGGGCTAAGTTGGGACACCCCTACAGGGATTTGAACTTTCGAAAGCCGTGCCTGCGGTTATGGGCAGATGGGAATTTGTTAATGTCCGGTTGTAGAAAATCTGAAGTTGACCTTAATTAAAATACATCAACCATGTGTGTTACCATGATGGTCTCTTTCCGGCGGTGTCCGGGAAGTGAACACGGTGTTGGAGTTATGCTTGACGTAGGTTGTTCTAGGATCACTTCTTGATCACAGTTGTTCGATCGTGCTTTCGCCTTCTCTTCTCGCTCTCTTTTGCGAATAGGTTAGCCACCATATAAGCTAGTCACTTGCTGCAGCTCCACCTCATACCTTTTACCTTACCCATAAGCTTAAATAGTCTTGATCGCGAGGGTGTGAGATTGCCGAGTCCCCTGACTCACAGTTACTTCCAAAACCAGCTTGCAGGTGTCGTTGAACCGTGCGGATGACGCAACCAAGCTCAAGGAGGAGCTCGATGAAGATCTTGTTCTTTATGTTGTTCCGTTTTCCAGTTGATCATTAGTGGAGCCCAGTTGGGTCGATCGGAGATCTGTGTAGCATTTGGGGTTGTCTTCTTTTATTTTGGTTCCGTAGTCGTACCTTGATTGTATCTGATTGATGTAATGCTTTAATTCATGTAATTGTGTGAAGTGGCGAGTGTAAGCCAACTATGTATCTTTTCCCTTATTGTATTACATGGGTTGTTTGCGAAGATTACCTCACTTGCGACATTGCTTTCAATGCGGTTATGCCTCTAAGTCGTGCTTCGACACGTGGGAGATATAGCCACATCGAGGGCGTTTCAAGTTGGTATCAGAGCCTACCCCGACTTTAGGAGCCCCTTGCTTGATCGAATCGCTGGCGTTATTGAGTCTAGAAATGTTTTGAGTCATTTAGGAATTATATATATCGGAGAGTTAGTACTTATTTTTACTCCTCAGTCCCTTCGTCGCTCTGGTGAGCCATCCTGACGTAGAGTTTTGACTCTTCTCTTCTCAAATTTCACTAAAAAAAATTTAGGATCACGCGGGTATCTTAGAATCGTTCTGATGGTTTTGTGGCGAGAACATTGTTCTTGGTGCCTCCTATCATTTAGGGGTTGTGGCAGTGTCCCGGGGAGTTGAGCTCCGAGGTGTTGTTGTCACAATTTTATCGTTGCAGTTCTGGAATACCTGAGTTTGGTTTCGCCGACATCGAAAATCTCTTTTATGCAGTTGTTGGTGAGATGACCTCGATGCCACCCAGTACTGGGGCGGGAGTTTGGGAGTATCGCCATAACTTGTATAACGGATGCTTTTTGAAGGTTGAGGTAGACGATTTCCGAAGGTTTCTTGGTTATGTGTTGAAGGATGGATACAGCTGGATGTAGGATTTGTTAGTTTTGGGTGAGATATTATGCTTCCCCTGTATCCCCAACACCCGATTGCATAACCGGAAAATTTCAGGAGTTTATAAGTGGAAATTCAAGTAGCTCTTAGGATATCTTTCCGACGGATATATGATATGAAATTGGGGTTCGACGTCTAGTGGTCCGCCTATTCACGGTTGGTTTTACAGTGGTCTCGTTGTGTCTTAAAGAGTCCTTGGCTATGCTGACTCGGGGACGCTTCGTATGTCATGTGCACTGCCTTGTACATGATGGTGCTGTACAATCGAGCTCGTGTAGGTCCCACCATGAAAACTTTGGACGAAATCTCTATCATATGTTTGTTCCGGCTTATTCTGCAAGCCAATCCTTTGTTTTGTTTTGAGTTGTGGTATTCGAGTTACTTCGAAGTCAAATGTTGATTCCATACCTTTTATAAGTGGTGTTCTCGTATTCCTACGGGAGTACTAATCCTTCATGATAATCGACATTGTCATGTCAATCCTTTTCAACCAGTGTGTTTCTCTTCAAGCGGATCCGTTCATTTTCAATATCGGCAAGATTCAATCTCAGCTTTCTCAACGGTGTTCATTTCATCCATCCCAAGTTGCCTTTGTTTTTCCCGCCCTCCCTCCCTTGTTTTCTTTAGGGACTCAGATTTCTTATTCAAGTATCCTTTATTGATGGGAAGCCTCTCCATTCCTTTTCCGTCAATTTTCTTATCCGGTGAAGCTCATGAAGATACTAACGGAGCCTCAAGTTCATCATTATTCATTCTTTTTCTTCTCCGGTGGATTCAATTCAAGCTTTGTCGATCATATCTTTTCCTCGTTTCAATGCTTTTCTTATGCCGGTGCACCTCATAATAATTCACTTCTCGCTATTTAATTGTTCCGGAGTGCTGGAGATATCTCGAAGATTCATGTTTCCACTCTACATTCGTTCAAGCTCTGTCGAGGATGTTATCTCATTCAAGTCATTTAATTCAACCGGTGCATTCTCCTTTTCAAGTAATCTTTTCAACGGTGTTTCTTTTGAGTGGGACCTAACCCACAGGTCTTTTTCCAGGATCTTACCTGACTCTTCTAATTTTACCAGAGTTATTCTCAAATTCATTTCAAAATTGACATAAGAATGAATTGTCATCAGTCAATTGCCTTTCTCTAAGACATTTCAAATTCTTTTCTTCGTTGGCTCAACCTCTTCGTTTTTGATTCTTCCGGAGTGTCTAAACGATTCATGGTGTTGTTTCTCATCGTTATTCTCAGATTTTGAAGACCGAAGAAGAGTTTTCCCTCCATATTTTATCCGCTCTCTCAGAGATTCGTGATTCTATCTTAATGCCATCCTCTCAAAAATTGTTTTCGATTGTGAGAATTCTTTTCACCCATCCGGAGCATTTCATGAGTTGTTTTCCATTTCTTTTATCCGAAGGCCATCAATACAGGTTATACATCCTCAGCTTTCAACAGTTGTTCTTCAAATCTTAGCGGTGCATCATTCAAGTGATCTCTAATCAGTTCGTGATCCCTTCGTTCTCATGGATCTAAATTCTCTCATGTATCTTCGTTCATTTGTCAATTCTTACCCGGTGATTCATCCCTTTATTTCGTTCATCTCCAATTCTTGCGGTGGTTCGTGCAAGATTTCTCTTCTTTCGTTATCATATCAATTCATTCGTTGTTTCGATTCCACCGGTGTTTTGTTGAAGGCATTCTCAAGTTGATGCTATATCTATCTTAATCCTTTCCACGAGAATAAGTAGTATGCCAAATCCGTTGCTTCTCATCAATTAAATTGGTGAAGGATACGCATAATGTAATTCTTATTCTTGTTTCATCGAGTGAACTCAATTCCCTATTCTGGAGGCTCATCAAATTCTTGGTTTCAATAGCTCATCTTTCTTTTCCGGAGTTCCAAGCTCTCGCAATTATATCATCTCGGAGATACATCTAAAGCATTACAAGGTTTCACCTTGTGTTTTTCGACCTCTCTTTCCTTCCGTTTGATCATTTTTCTTTTGTTGCCGGAGTTCTTCATGAAGGTTCTTCATGATGGTTCATCAAGGATTTAATTCCTTCTCGAAGTGTTCGTCAAGATTCTTTTCAGGGGAGCTCAAGTTTTTCTTGTTCTTGCTATCCAGAGTGTAATTCTTTCTTCCGTATCATTGCAGGTGGTATTATGTCATTCTTGATAATTTGAGTTCATGTTTCATGTTCCACATGTTGTTAAGAATGAGGTATTTTAAATCCATCAACCTCTTCTTCGGAGTTATCTTTGGGTATATTTCACCTAAAGCCTTCCCTGAGGATTGTTGCTATCCATGGTGCTTATAAAGGACCCAAGTTCTTCTTTATCCTCCCGGTGAAATAAGTTTCTCGTCTCCTCGTTCATATAAATCCAATTCTTTTCCCGTAAGTGGCTGGTTGTCACCTCAAAATTTGAGATGTTTTCCATAAGACCATATCAAGCGTATTCTTTTCGTTGTTGGTGTTCCAACAACTCCATTCGACCCTTCTCCTAAAGATGCCTTTTCAAACTCTTTTGTGGTAGAAGTTGGCATTTTCTTCTCCATACTTTTATTTCAATTATCTATCTTCAATTTCTTTCTCCCGGAGGCATTGTGTTGCTTCTCTCTTCAAATCTTCTTCTTGTTCTTGTCAAGATCATGTTCTTTTCGTGCTTATCCATTTAACCGGAGGTGTGCCTTTTGGCTCAAGTTCTTTTCATCTTATCAAGCCTTGCATCCCTTCTCAACCGGAGTGCTGCCCAAAGTTGTTCTTCCTTGTTCCTCTTTGCTAACGGAGTGCTTTCAACTTCATTTATCTCTATTGTATTCTTTTCTCGATATGGCTTAACCTTTGCAAGGTTCTTTGGTCTCACTCGTCTATCAAAGAAGCAACTTAGTTTTACCTCTTCTCTTTCGCTTCCGTTTTTCCCTCCGGTGCCATTCTAGATCTCGGGACGAGGTCCTCTCGTAGTGGTGGAGTGTTGTAACGCCCCGTGACCGATGTGTCAGGTGCCCTCCAGTTATTCGCTGTTGTTGCCTTGTCATTGCTTGCGTGTCATGCATTGCATATCATGGCATCATGTGCATTTCATTTGCATACATGTTCGTCTCATGCATCCGAGCATTTTCCCCGTTGTCCATTTTGCAATCCGGTGCTCCTATGTCACCTGGTGTCCCTTTCTACCTCTTTTCGTGTGCGGGTGTTAAACGTTTTCGGATTGGACCGAGACTTTCCATGCGGCCTTGGATTACTACCGGTAGACCGCCTGTCAAGTTTCGTGCCATTTGGACTTCGTTTGATACTCCAATGGTTAACCAAGGGACCGAAAAGGCCTCGTGTGTGTTGCAGCCCAACACCCTTCCAATTTGGCCCAAAACCCTCATAAACCTCCTCCATCATCTCGGTCGTTCGATCACGATCGCGTGGCCGAAAACCGCACCTCATTTGGACTCTCCTAGCTCCCTCTACCTATAAATATGTGCACCCCGTCCAAATCTCGGGTCCCGAAACACTAAAAATTCCCCTCCGCGCGCCGGACATGTCCGTCCCGGACCGGACGTAATCGCGCCGCCGTCCGCCGCCAGTCAGCGCCTGCCATGTGGCCGCTCCACTCGCCGCCGCCGTCCGGCCCGCCGCAGGCCCGCGCGGCCCGCGCGTCGCTGTCGTCGACCAGGCGCGCTCCCTCGCCTCCCGCGGCCCCGATGTGCGTTCCGGTCGCCGCCTCGCCGCGGGACCATGCCGCGCCACCGCCGGTCAGCCTCACCGACGCTCCCACGTCGCTCCGTCCGGCCGCCGCCTCGCCTGCCGTCGTCAGCACGCCCGCGCCGCCCTGTCCTCACCGGAGCCGCGCCCACCCCTCCTCCGGCCGAGTCCCTCTGCCTCAGCCCCGGATCCGGCGAGCTCCTCCTCCGCCCGGAGCTCTCGCCGCCGCCCCTGCCTTCTCCGGCGCGGATCCGGCGAGATCCGCCGCCGCCTCGGTTCGTGCGCTGCCCAAACCCTAGATCTGGGTGAGGTCTATTTCGTCTAAGTCCCCGTTTTCCCCTAATCTTTTTGCAATTTTCCGCATGTCATAACTCTCTCATCGTAGCTCCGTTTCGCACTTGTAGCATATCATAATGTTCGCCTCGACGAGTGCGTCATTTCACCTCACTGCATCATTTTCATTTGAGCTCATCTTGATGGCCGAAATGCTATTGGAAGAGGGCTATGTGAGTAATTCGTCAGATCTGTTTCATCAAATAGATATTTGTCATTTTTGCCATGTTTAATGTGTGCATCATATGACCCTAAGCTCTACATGTGTTTTGTTATATGTCATGCCATCTATACAGAGGTGCTTGTCATGTATTTTTTTGGTGTTTGTGGTGACTAGCACAAGCTTGCAAAGTAGCATAATCGGTAATGCTGATTTCAGGGACTTAGAATTTCACTAAGTCCTTGTCCTGATTTTGTCGTTATGCCATATGTTCATGTTGTTTCCTAGTGATCCGTGCCTCTTTTGAGGATGATCAGTAAGGATGATTTGTTAACATTGTGGTGCTATATCCATCCATGTCTTTGTTTGCATTTATGTGAGTCAATCGAGCTCTACTTTTGCTATATCGTGAATCCTGGCAGATTGTTGACATGTTTAGCGATTTTCCTGAGGATGTTGCTATTGATCCGTGCATGCTATGTTGTTGTTCTTGCCATGTCTAGCTTCTATGCCATGTATTATTGATGGGTGTATGCTTAGTTTGTCATGCCATGCTCTGTAGTGAGTGCATCGAGCTCGTAAACATGTCGACTCGTTAACTGATTTGCATGCTCCAGTTTTTCACAAAGACTGAATCTGTTTGTGTTTTTGCTATGTTCACATGCTTGCAATTGTATTTTCTGATCCCTTTTGGCTCAAGGTCACTAAGGGACTTTTGTTAAGTGCTTTGATTAGCTTCATGCCATGCCTTGCCTTGCCATGTTAAGTTCCTGTAGCATGTAGTTTTCATGCTCTAAAGTGTGCTTTCTGATGATAAATTCCAGGCTTGTGTTAATTTCACTAAGTCTTAAACCTGTTATCGTTTGCACTTTTGCCATGCTTGTTTGAACCTGTTATTGGATGAATTAGCCGTAGCTCAGTGTTCATCTTTTGTCAAGCATCATGAGTGGATCCCTGCCATGTATTTTTTTGTCATGTTTGAGTGCTGTAGCATATTTATCATGATGCATTTAGATGGCTACTTGCTGTTTATCGCAGACCGGTGCCATATTTGTTTTTCTTGCCTTTTCCAAACCGTGCATCCGATTCCGGTGATCTTTATATCGATTTCAACCAAAATCACCTCACCTTTCCAGTGGCACTCTTGGTTTTCCAAGTTGAGGGAAGGTTTAATCATTCCTTGTCAAATCTTGCATATGCATCACATACCGCATCCCGCATATCATACCATGTTCATGTGTTGGTTGTTTACTATGTTGTGTGCTTCTTTCCGGTGCTTGCTTCTTCGGGTTGGTTCCGGTAATGTCGCGTTCATGAGAACCCGTTCGACTACATCCGTTTGTGTTCTTCATGGACTCGTTCTTCTTCCTTGCGGGATTTCAGGCAAGATGACCATACCCTCGAAATCACTTATATATTTGCTTGCTAGACGCTCGCTCTTTTGCTATGCCTATGCTGCGATACCTACCACTTGCTTATCATGCCTCCCATATTGTTAAGCCAAGCCTCTAACCCACCTTGTCCTAGCAAACCGTTGTTTGTCTATGTTACCGCTTTGCTCAGCCCCTCTTATAGCGTTGTTAGTTGCAGGTGAAGATTGAAGTTTGTTCCTTGTTGGAACATGGAGATGTTGTTCCTTGTTGGAACATGTCTATTTGGTTGGGATATCACAATATCTCTTATTTAATTAATGCATCTATATACTTGGTGAAGGGTGGAAGGCTCGGCCTTATGCCTGGTGTTTTGTTCCACTCTTGCCGCCCTAGTTTCCGTCATATCGGTGTTATGTTCCCGGATTTTGCGTTCCTTACGCGGTTGGGTTATAATGGGAACCCCTTGACAGTTCGCTTTGAATAAAACTCCTCCAGCAAAGCCCAACCTTTGTTTTACCATTTGCCACCTAGCCTTTTCTTTTCCCTTGGGAGTCGCGCTCTCGAGGGTCATCATTATTTTAACCCCCCCGGGGCCAGTGCTCCTCTGAGTGTTGGTCCACCTTGTCAGCCGCCGGTGGCCACCAGGGGCAACTCTGGGCTGGCCTACCGGAAGTTTGGACAGTCCGGCGTGCCCTGAGAACGAGATATGTGCAGCTCCTATCAGGTTTTTTTGGCACATTCGGGTGGCTTTGCTGGTCTTGTTTTACCATTGTTGAAATGTCTTGTAATCGGGATTCCGAGTCTGATCGGGTCTTCCCTCTAGAAGGAATATCCTTCGTTAACCATGAGAGCTTGTGATGGGCTAAGTTGGGACACCCCTGCAGGGATTTGAACTTTCGAAAGCCGTGCCCGCGGTTATGGGCAGATGGGAATTTGTTAATGTCCGGTTGTAGAAAACCTGGAGTTGACCTTAATTAAAATACATCAATCGTGTGTGTTACTGTGATGGTCTCTTTCCGGCGGTGTCCGGGAAGTGAACACGGTGTTGGAGTTATGCTTCACGTAGGTTGTTCTAGGATGACTTCTTGATCATAGTTGTTCGACCATGATTTTGCCTTCTCTTCTCGCTCTCTTTTGCGAATAGGTTAGCCACCATATAAGCTAGTCGCTTGCTGCAGCTCCACCTCATACCTTTTACCTTACCCATAAGCTTAAATAGTCTTGATCGTGAGGGTGTGAGATTGCTGAGTCCCCGTGACTCACAGTTACTTCCAAAACCAGCTTGCAGGTGTCGTTGAACCGTGCGGATGACGCAACCAAGCTCAAGGAGGAGCTCGATGAAGATCTTGTTCTTTATGTTGTTCCGTTTTCTAGTTGATCAGTAGTGGAGCCCAGTTGGGACGATCGGGGATCTGTGTAGCATTTGGGGTAGTCTTCTTTTATTTTGGTTCCGTAGTCGGACCTTGATTGTATCTGATTGATGTAATGCTTTAATTCATGTAATTGTGTGAAGTGGCGAGTGTAAGCCAACTATGTATCTTTTCCCTTATTGTATTACATGGGTTGTTTGCGAAGATTACCTCACTTGCGACATTGCTTTCAATGCGGTTATGCCTCTAAGTCATGCTTCGACACATGGGAGATATAGCCACATCGAGGGCGTTTTATCCGGCCCTCAATCCGGAGCAAATTGCACCGTCCGAGGACGGGGGGATAGACCCCGCCATGGTGGCCGCACTCTCAGTGGTGATGGATCCGAGTACTGACTTCACCCCTTACGAGAGCCGTGTTGCTGAACTACTGGATTTGTCCCCGACCACGAACTCCGAGCCGCCTGCGTCCGTGCCTATCGAATCCGATTGGGCGCCGATCATGGAGTTCACCTCCGCGGATATCTTTTAGCACTCACCTTTCGGCGACGTGCTAAATTCATTAAGGTCTCTCTCCTTGTCAGAAGTTCCTTGGCCGAACTATGCCCGGCTAGAATGGGATGCGGATGACGAAGAAATTCGCTGCCCACCCACCACCCACTTAGTAGCCTATGTCGATGATTTAACCGACATGCTCGATTTCGACTCCGAAGACATCAACGGCATGGACAACGATGCAGGAGAAGAACAGGAACCAGTGCCCACAGGGCGTTGGACAACCACTTCACCACATGACATATACATGGTGGATACACCCAAAGAAAACAATGACGAAGAATGGCAGGATGCAGCGAAGAATAGCTCCCTCGAGAAGCAATCAAAGCGTCGGCATAGGCGCCGCTCAAAATCCTGCGTCGGCAAAAACAGCGATAACAGCGCAAGAGAAAATAACACTCCAGTTGACTCCGGAGGAAACGACGACCACATTGACCCAGCGGCAGAGCATGATGAAACTGCAAACGACGAGCATAGTATGAATCCGATGTCCGAACACGGCGACGCCGAGGATAAACCTCATCAAACCCCCTCTAGGGAGAAAAACAGTCTGGATGAAGATGCACACATCATCCCGGAAACGCACTTGGAGCAAGAGTACCTCCGCAGAAGGCTTATTGCCACATCGAGGAGTCTGAAGAGGCAGAAGCAAAGGCTTAAGGCCGCACAAAATACGCTTAACAGCAGGTGGAACAAAGTGCTCGACAACAAAGAAAAGTATGTTGGAAGTTACCACACAAAGATCTATCCAAAGCGCAAGCTATTACCTGAATTCGATGATGAGGCCTTAGAGCCCACATAGCCGAAAAATAAAATGGCCAACCGTCCGGATCAACCACCTTGCGACCGCGATAGAGCAGCTAACAAGGCCGCACATAAGTCAACACATGATCTACGCGAGGACTTGCGCCAAAAATCCAGTATGACCAGATCCATCTATGGATCTAGGAAGAGCGCTCCGGCACAAAATCAAAACCGAATACTACAACCGTCCGAACGCCATGATGCATCCAAATACAGGGGTGCCGCATACCCCCTATGTTTCACCGATGAGGTGCTGGACCACGAATTTCCAGAAGGATTCAAACCAGTGAGCATAGAGGCGTACGACGGGACCACAGACCCTGGGGTCTGGATTGAGGACTTTATCCTCCATATCCATATGGCTCGCGGAGACGATCTCCACGCCATCAAGTACTTGCCCCTCAAGCTTAAAGGACCAGCTCGACACTGGCTGAAAAGCCTTGCCGAAAACTCAATTGGAAGTTGGGAGGAGCTCGAGGATGCTTTTCGGGCTAATTTTCAAGGGACCTATGTCCGACCTCCGGATGCAGACGATTTAAGTCATTGGCACAGCCCCAGTTCAGCCCTTGCTTGACTTTGCTTGTTCATCATGCCATCATGTTTAAATTCCAAAGAAACTTGAAATAGGGATTGCCTAAAGCCCTAGCACCAAAGGAAGTTACTAGGTTCAACTAAAATATTTTCAGTAAATCCAAATGGCTTTCAAAAATGTTCATCATTAATGGAAAATGTTGTAAACAGGAACCAGAGGTGATGCACATTTTTCCATGATATATTTGGGCTCTGAATTAAATCATACTCTATTTGCATTTGGGCATTTAAAAGCTATAAAATATTTTAAATGCTCAAATAATCATAAACTAAAATGTTTACTGTTGGATATATTATAAAAAGTAGCCATGATTAGTTTCATGATTTTTGGAAATGTCTTAGCATTTTAATTAAGTCAAAACAATTGCAAAAAATAGAAAACAGAAACTAAATTAGAAAGAGAGGGAGAGTAACCTCACCTGGCCTCCCTGTAGTCTGGCCCAGTTTCTGTCGGCCCAGCCCACCTCCTCCTCCCTCCTACTGTCTTCAACCTCCTGCCAGTGAGCAGGAGGGCGTGTGGTCGTCACGCGCGCGCCAGCTCCTGCTTCCACCGCGACGCCTCGGCTCTTATGGATGCGCCACGGAGACGCCCGAGACCTTCTCCCCTGTTCCCGTCGCAGCTCTCTCTTCCCCCTCCTCTGACTCTCTCTCCTGTGACCGACCGTACACACCCGATACCGCCGACGAGAACCACCACGGCCATAGTTACTCCCTCGCCCCTCTGTTGTGGCAAGCCAACCGGGATGCTCCGTAGCGTCATCATCGCCACCATCTTCAACCTCGGGAGCCGGTTACCGCCGACGTCGATTCGCCATCGCCAAGCCGTCCCCGAGCAAGCTGAGCCCCTCTTCGTGATCGCCGTGAGCCCCGCCATCTTTCCCCTCTCTCCCATGTTCATTTGCGTGCTATAGGCGTGCTAGCCACCGGACCCGAGAGCTCACCGCCGCCGCGCTCGTCGTCGCCAGTGAATAGGCTAGCAACCTTCGCGTCCGAGAACTGCTACGTGTTTAGCATGCTTCTAGAAACCCAACACCACCATCAGCTAGTCCTCCCGTGCACCGCAACGTCGACCCCGAGCTTGACCGAACTCCGGCCGCCGCGGACTTGCTCGCCGTTGTTGGCTTCGGCCACCATAGGCCCGGCCTCCACCACCACTAGATGCGCGCCTGCAAGAGCTCTCCAACGAGCCCAAGAACAGCCTCGCCTGTGCCCAGTGGGCGTTTTCCGAGCCACGCCACCGTCTTGGGCCTCGCCGGCGTCGAGTCGCCGGTGGGTTTGACCCCCGCTGACCATTGACCGGGTGGGCCCGGTTTGACCCCCTGGGCCACTGACGTGTGGGCCCCAGGCCACTAACTAAACTAGGATTAGTATTAGTTTAACGCTAGCTAAATTTAGTTAGTTAACTAACTACTGACAAACAGGACCCACAGGTCAGGGTTGACCTGGACCGCGCTTGTTGACCTGCTAACATCGACATGACCTAATGCTGATGCAGTATTACATTTTCTGGATTTATTAATAACCAGGAAATTCCAGAAAATAGTATAAACTTCTAAAATTCATAGAAAATCAACCGTAGCTCAGAATGAAATAAATTATATATGAAAAATGATCAGAAAAATCCAAAGAATATGTTTATGGCATTTGCATGCATGTTAGAGCAACTTATATCCTCCGTTCAGGACAATTCAATTAAATGGCATTTAAGAAAGCACATATGGGGTTTGAATTTAAACCTAGGGTTCAAACCAACTTCATTTAATATGGTTGCTAGTTGCATTAGTTCAATCAACAGCATATTGCCATGTCATGAGCATGCATCATATTGTTGCATTGCATTGATTGTGTTTCCTTCTTTATTGCCAGAAGTTGTCCCCTCTCGATAGACGTGGTTTCGACGATGAGATTGATGACACCGATGAAGAGTTATACTATCTTCAGAAGTGCCGGGCAAGCAAAACCCTCTTGCTCATTCCGATACAATCCCACTCTCTCGCTCCTGCTCTCTTTTACTTCACTAGGACAACAACGATTCATCTGTTACTTGCTGCGGTAGTTGAACCCCTTATCCTCTCCATGACCTGTCATTGTCACAGTAAATAGATGAAACCCACTAGCATGAGTAGGAGTTGTTTGAGCCCTGATGTGCCTACTCATTCATGCTTGTTTGTCATGCCTGCTATTGCATAGAGTTGTGTCAGGTCTGATTCATCGGGGATGAATCAGAGGTGTGTGAACACGTCCTACTATTGAGAGCTAAGTGTGTGAACATGATTTGGTAAAGGTATCGATGAGAGGCCATGTAGGAGTACATGGTGGGTTGTTTCATTGAAGCCGTCCTCAGGAACTGAGTTCTGTGTTTGTGATCCATGAAACAGCTACTACCACACATTGGGCCCTGAAATATGACCCCGCTCGACTTAATGACCCCTCTCGTCCTCTGTCCAGGAGTTGCAACTAGTTTTTGGTGTTTATAGGTTATGTGTTGGCGGCCGTGCGTAGCGCTGACCCTAGGGTGGGCTATGATGCGGTAGATACACCATGGCCGGGTATGCCGGGCGCCCGTTTGGCGTCTCGGGACCCTGTACACATCGTTTAGGGCCGTTGAGGACACCCCAGCCAGATTTCCTTGCGGATGGAACCCGAATAGGCGATAAACCTGGACTAGAGACTTGTGCGGTTAGTCAGGTAGTGGTCTACACCCACGTCGACTTTCGCTTGAAGTCTGCCGAGCACATGTCGTGTGCAGACACTAAGTGGTGGAAACATGTGTGACGAGGTACACCCCTGCACGGTATAAAACTATTCGAATAGCCGCGTCCACGGTAAAGGACTTCTGGGTTGCCTATAACAGTTCATAGACAAGTGGAAGTGGATACTGTAAAATGCGCAAGATAAGCGTGAGTGCTATGGATGGCGTTCTCGTAGGGAGAAGGGAGCGGATCCATAGTGGCGTATTGATATGGTGAATATGTGGACTCATGTGCGCCACCTCAAAAGAGTTACTTTCAGTCATAGTTTAAGATAGCCACCAAGTCAAAGCTGGCTTGCTGCAGTTAAGCTCCACCACCCCCCTTTGTTGATACCGATGCATATGTAGCTAGTTCTGATGTAAGTCTTGCTGAGTACTTTTGTACTCATGTTTGCTTAATTTATGTTTTGCAGAGAGACTTCAGTCTCGCTAGTAGTTTCGCGTGGACTTTGACGTTTAGCTTGATACCTCAGCCACGATCTTGTGAACTCGGCAGGATCTGGTAGATAGTCAGGCTTCTTAGCCTTTTTCATTTGTAGATGTCTGTACTCAGACATGTTAAGCTTCCGCATGTGCTTTGATTTGTATGCTATGATTGTTGGGTCATGAGACCCATGTTTGTAACATCTCGCTCCTCGGAGCCTAATGAATAATACTTGAGTCGTAGAGTTATGTTGTGATGCCATGTTTTATTTACACATATCGAGCATATTGTGTGTATGATTGAAATGCTTGGTATGTGTGGGATCCGACAATCTAGTTGTTTATCCTTGGCAGCCTCTCTTATGGGGAAATCTAGTCTAGTGCTTCCATGAGCCAAAGTAGTCCGCTACAGCCCGGTTCACCGGAGTCCTGCTAGCCCAGCACTACTGCTGAGGACGCTTGACTGGCGGGCATGTGTTTCACTTCGTTCCTATGTCTATCCCTTCGGGGAAATGTCACGCAGTGACATCCGGAGTCCTGCCTAGCCTGCTACAGCCCGGGTTCCCCAGATTCCTGTTAGCCCAGTGCTATAGCCCGGATTCACGCGCTGCTGACCGACATGATCGATGTGATTCATGTATGCCTGTCCCCATAGGTTGGTGCCGCATTGGGTTCACGACTAGCCATGTCGGCCCGGGTTCTCTATCATATGGGTGCTAGCGACACTATCATATACGTGAGCCAAAAGGCGCAAACGGTCACGGGCCATGGTAAGGCGACACCCGTGGGAATACCGTGCTTGAGGCCGCAAACTGATATGAGGTGTTACCGGCTAGATCGATGTGACTTGGAATCAGGGTCCTGACAGCGTTGGATCAGAGCCTGACTTCTTGTAGGATTACCAAGCCAAACCGGTCGAAGTTGTGTCTAGAAATGCTTTAGTTATGTAAGGGAATTGATTATGGAAGGGAACGTAAGGCTCTTTTTACTCCTTTACCTTATGCCCTTCTGATCTGCGTCATCCTCTTCCTTTCTACAGGGATTAAGAACTAGGCCTTCCCATCTATCAATTAGGATGACGAGTTACTGTGTTAGAGACTTATAGGATTGTTGGTTCCAGGCCTCAATTCAGTTTCTACTACTTTTAGTATGTTGTCAGTTGAATCAGAACCTTGATATGATGTTGCTAAGTGGTTATGCCACCTTTTTGCAGGATGTCTCAAATCTTTTGAGCATTTACAACCGTTATGCTATTCGAGTCATCCCAGGTCTCTAACTAGTCTGATGCATTTGCAAATCCCTTCTTCCCGTTTCTGATGTCCTTTTGGGCCAGATTAAGCACACTAACGGTCTGTTGAGGTACTCTACTACCTCGACATATATGTTGGAGCTATTATTATGACCCTAGGTGTTTTAGGGAGTCACATAGTAATCTAGCCATGTTTCGTGTTCCCAGTGTGATGATTCTGGCTACCATTCTCGAAAGCTTCCCGTGATGCCATTTAGTAGTAGGTATTCTATTTCTGGGTTCTTGAGCCCAAGATTTACTCTACTTACCTCGTGTTGATAGTGTTTTCTCGTTCCTTTAGGTTATTAGTAATCTTTCGATAGTCCTCAAGGTCAGTGGTACATCGTTCTTCCAATACCATGAGCCAATATGGTAGAAGTTATTTGAACCAAAATATCACAATCAGAGTATTCTTGAGGAGTTCTCCATTCATAATTGTGACTCTGCCAGTCCTACCTCTCTGCATGGGTTATCCGGAAGAAACATGTTGAACTTGATTCGACATACTAATCTATGCATCCACAACTCAGAAAGTTATATGTTCCTTGAGTTGATCCTCCTCAGCTGTATCCCGACCCTAGTCTATCACTTGATAGTCAGGAATAGTTGTGCATTGGTGTTCATCGATGCCTATTATTCTTGTGGTCCGTCAAGCCATTCTATTCTAGAATGACTAGGAGAAACAAACCCCAGTACCTCGTCCATATCTAGGATTGGGTCAAAGTAGTTGTATTCCATGGACCAAAATGCCAATACAGCTTTTGCTCTGTTCTACCTTGAAGTGTTACCATATTTATGTCAAGGATATTATAGGAATTGCGCCATCTCTTATGAATTCTTGATGCAGTGATACTTCTCACCATCATCATTCATTCCTCGGTCCTCGTGTTTTTGTAACTGGAATGCCGACAAGTGAATTGTGATGTGTGAAATCAATACTCCGAGCAACTCGTTGCTTGGTAGTAAATGGAAAACATTCTCATTCTTAGCTTGTTGGTTACTAAATCATCATCCTAAGATTGATCGTGCTACCTAATCCTTATTTCTGGTGCACTCTTTGATCCATGAGTTAGGATTGTGTCAATCCCTCACTCTTTTGATCATATCATCTTGCCCTGAGAAGCAAGGTTGTTCTCGAGCTTAGTAACATATCGATGGTTCGTGATTTTCCGAATATCTTCTCGGAAGTGTTACCAGGTTGTCACCTGACCGCTATGTTGAGTTCGTGATCAAGTTGGTTTCTTGTAGCCACACCTTTTCTCCAAGAATCGGTGTTGGATACCCCTGAGCTAGTTGGTTAAGCTAAACAAAAACTTGGAGAGTTGGAAGATAAAAGCTTGTCTGACCTAGTTCATGTTAAGGGATATCTTGTTGTGTGTGCGTGTGTTGAAGAAAGATGATATCTTCACCAATTGGTCCTCATGATCAGTTGTTGGATTTATTGTCTTGTCAAAACTTTGACTTGAGTATGGGCTATCGTCAAGTCAAATCAGAACCAACGATGTTTGTAATGTTGTCTTACTCGTGGTTGATCCCTCGAGCATACACCATTACATCTTTTGGTCTGACCAATGCTATCACCGTGTTCACATGATGGTGGAAGTCCAGTGATATGGAAACTCCGATGAGTTGCTATTGAGCCCATCAGCAACATTTTTTCTCCCCCATGATTCACGTTCAACATTAAGCTAGTATTGGGAACTTTGTAACCATTGCCTTCATGTTGCGTTCATGAGGTATATGTTTGGTGCAAGAAGTGGCTTTCTCCAAGTTCACGTGCATTAGGTGCAAGTTGCCGTCGTGAATTCGAGAAAGTTAGTTTTGCTTCCTCGGGAATCATCCCAAGTCAGTCATGCACGTGCGAAGTATACTATGGCTTGAGAGATTAGCTACCTCCATCCCATCGGTATTTCCTAGCACACCAAGCCACTGATTGATTTGTTCAAAGAAAAGAAGTTCATGCGCTAACCCTGAAGGGCCCGGACGGATATGCACAAGACTTGGTTATCCCAATGATGGTTCCCAACCAGAACTGGATAGTGTTTTTATTATAAGACTACTACGTGGTCATTCTTGTCTTGGAAAACATGCTCACATGTATTTAGCAGAACCGGCTCATGTTTTGGAGCCTGCTATCGTAGTTCATATCCCGAGAATCTCACAACGTCATCTCATCGATTTGTGTTGCAAACTTTCTTTTGGACATGCTGAGTCTGGAATATCCTGACACCAACCAGATCTAAATCTCAGGCAGATACGATGGTTGGAATTTTCCCAACTGTTGCATTTTGTTCCCAGTTTGCACCGCCATTGTGCCAATTCCCCATGGGATGCCCTTCTCGGTAGTTGCTATCCAGGATCATCTTCAAGAGTGGTCCTGTCATGGGTCCCATCCATTTCCGGTGATAAGCAAAAGTCATCCATTGCATTGTCTTCAACAAGGTAGTCCACATCATCCATCCTAGTCCGAGTATGCAATTTCTTCGAGCTCTTTCAAACAATCAATTGTAATTTTCCTTAAGTTGGTATGAAGAGTTTCAATGATCTATGGATCAAAAGTAATTCTTTTTGCCACTTAAGGGAACAGTCCAACGAGTCACCTTTCCCAAGGTGCCCCGTTACGGGATCATGGCAATTATTTCCTCCCCACCTTGACACCATCCACCATCTTTCTAAGCGTGGAATTGTTGCCCACCAAATCAAACCATGTCATTGTTCTTCCGTCCCTCTCGATATGTTTTGTGTCTCAACTTGAGATGTTTCAACATCTCATTCCGCGAGTGATATTGTATAGCTCGATCTTTGAGAAGATCAATCCTAGTAGAGTTTCTTTCTGTTGTCATCGCATGGATGAAGATCTCAAAAGCGAGTATGTCAAGATCAATGTATCCAACGAATCAACAACCTTATGAGGCGCAACCTGGATCGTGAAGATTATGTTAGCTTGTGTTCCCCCCTTCACCATACCCTACGCTTGAATCTCGGGACGAGATTCTTGTTTAGTGGGGGTGAGCTGTCACAGCCCCAGTTCAGCCCCTGCTTGACTTTGCTTGTTCATCATGCCATCATGTTTAAATTCCAAAGAAACTTGGAATAGGGATTGCCTAAACCCCTAGCATCAAAGGAAGTCACTAGGTTCAACTAAAATATTTTCAGCAAATCCAAATGGCTTTCAAAAATGTTCATCATTTATGGAAAATGCTGTAAACAGTAACCAGAGGTGATGCACATTTTTCCATGACATATTTGGGCTCTGAATTAAATCATACTCTATTTGCATTTGGGCATTTAAAAGTTATGAAATATTTTAAATGCTCAAATAATCATAAACTAAAATGTTTACTGTTGGATATATTATAAACAGTAGCCATGATTAGTTTCATGATTTTTCGAAATGTCTTAGCATTTTAATTAAGTCAAAAAAATTGCAGAAAAAAATAGAAAACAGAAACTAAATTAGAAAGAGAGAGAGAGAGTAACCTCACCTGGCCTCCCTGTAGTCTGGCCCAGTTTCTGCCGGCCCAGCCCACCTCCTCCTCCTCCCTCCTACTGTCTTCAACCTCCTGCCAGTGGGCAGGAGGGCGTGTGGTCGCCGCGCGCGCCAGATCCTGCTTCCACCGCGATGCCCCGGCTCTTCTGGATGCGCCACGGAGACGCCCGAGACCTTCTCCCCCTGTTCCACTCGCATCTCTCTCTTCCCCTCCTCTGACTCTCTCTCCCGTGACCGACCGTATGCACCCAAGACCGCCGACGAGAACCACCACGGCCACAGTTACTCCCTCGCCCCTCTGTTGTGCCCATGAGCTCCGCATCGTCTTCCTCGTCATCTCCATCGAGCCAAGCCAACCGGGACGCTCCGTAGCGTCATCATCGCCACCATCTTCAACCTCGGGAGCCTGTCACCACCAACGTCGATTCGCCGTCGCCAAGCCGTCCCCGAGCAAGCTGAGCCCCTCTTCGTGATCGCCGTGAGCCCCGCCATCTTCCCCCCCTTTCCCATGTTCATTTGCGTGCTATAGGCATGCTAGCCACCGGACCCGAGAGCTCACCGCCGCCACGCTCGTCGTCCCCGGCGAATAGGCTAGCAACCTTCGCGTCCGAGCACTGCTACGTGTTTAGCATGCTCCCAGAAACCCAACACCACCATCAGCTAGTCCTCCAGTGCACCGCAACGTCGACCCCGAGCTTGACCGAACTCCGGCCGCCACGGACTTGCTCGCCATCGTTGGCTCCGGCCACCATAGGCCCGGCCTCCGCCACCACTAGACGCACGCCTGCAAGAGCTCTCCAACGAGCCCAAGAACAGCCTCGCCCGTGCCTTATGGGCATTTTCCAAGCCGCGCCACCGTCTCGGGCCTCGCCGGCGTCGAGTCGCCGGTGGGTTTGACCCCCGCTGACCATTGACCAGGTGGGACCAGTTTGACCCCCTGGGTCACTGACGTGTGGGCCCCAGGCCACTAAGTAAACTAGGATTAGTATTAGTTTAACGCTAGCTAAATTTAGTTAGTTAACTAACTACTGACAAACGGGACCCACAGGTCAGGGTTGACCTGGACCGCGCTTGTTGACCTGCTGACGTCCGCATGACCTAATGCTGACGCGGTATTACATTTTCTGGATTTATTAATAACCAAGAAAAAATAGTATAAACTTCTAAAATTCATAGAAAAATCAACCGTAGCTCAGAATGAAATAAATTATATATGAAAAATGATCAGAAAAATATCCAAAGAATATGTTTATGGCATTTGCATGCCTGTTAGAGCACTTATACCTCCGTTCAGGGACAAATCAATTAAATGGCATTTAAAAAACACTATGGGGTTTTGAATTTAACTAGGGTTCAAACAACTTCATTTAATATGCTGGCCTAGGTTGCATTAGTTCAATCAACAGCATATGCCATGTCCATGAGCATGCATTCATATTGTTGCATTGCATTGATTGTGTTTCCTTCTTTATGCCAGAAGTTGTCCCCTCTCGATAGACGTGGTTTCGACGAATGAGATTGATGACACCGATGAAGAGTTATACTTATCTTCAGAAGTGCCGGGCAAGCAAAAAACCCTCTTGCTCATTTCCGATACAATCCCACTCTCTCGCTCCTGCTCTCTTTTACTTCACTTAGGACAAACAACGATTCATCTGTTACTTGCTGCGGTAGTTGAACCCCTTATCCTCTCCTGTCATTGTCACAGTAAATAGATGAAACCCACTAGCATGAGTAGGAGTTGTTTGAGCCCTGATGTGCCTACTCATTCATGCTTGTTTGTCATGCCTGCTATTGCATAGAGTTGTGTCAGGTCTAATTCATCGGGGATGAATCGGAGGTGTGTGAACACGTCCTACTATTGAGAGCTAAGTGTGTGAACATGATTTGGTAAAGGTATCGATGAGAGGCCATGTAGGAGTACATGGTGGGTTGTATCATTGAAGCTGTCCTCAGGAACTGAGTTCTGTGTTTGCGACCCATGAAACAGCTACTACACCACATTGGGCCCTGAAATATGACCCCACTCGACTTACTGACCCATCTCGTCCTCTGTCCAGGAGTTGCAACTAGTTTCTGGTGTTTATAGGTTATGTGTTGGCGGCCGTGCGTAGCGCTGACCCTAGGGGTGGGCTATGATGTGGTAGATACACCATGGTCGGGTATGTCGGGCGCCCGTTTGGCGTCTCAGGACCCTGTACACATCGTTTGGGGCCGTTGAGGACACCCCGGCCAGATTTCCTCGTGGATGGAACCCGAATAGGCGATAAACCTGGACTAGAGACTTGTGCAGTTAGTCAGGTCGTGGTCTACACCCACGTCGGCTTTCGCTTGAAGTCTGCCGAGCACATGTCGTGTGCAGACGCTAAGTGGTGGAAACATGTGTGACGAGGTACACCCCTGTAGGGTATAAAACTATTCAAATAGCCGCGTCCGCGGTAAAGGACTTCTGAGTTGCCTATAACAGTTCATAGACAAGTGGAAGTGGATACTCTAAAATGCGCAAGATAAGCGTGAGTGTTATGGATGGCGTTCTCGTAGGGAGACGGGAGCGGATCCATAGCGGTGTATTGATATGGTGAATATGTGGACTCGTGTGCGCCACCTCAAAAGAGTTACTTGCAGTCGTAGTTTAAGATAGCCGCCGAGTCAAAGCTGGCTTGCTGCAGTTAAGCTCCACCACCCCCCCCTTTGTTGATACCGATGCATATGTACCTAGTTCTGATGTAAGTCTTGTTGAGTACTTTTGTACTCACGTTTGCTTAATTTATGTTTTGCAGAGAGACTTCAGTCTCGCTAGTAGTTTCGCGTGGACTTCGACATTTAGCTTGATACCTCAGCTACGATCTTGTGCCCTCGGTAGGATCTGGTAGGTAGTCAGGCTTCTTAGCCTGTTTCATTTGTAGATGTCTGTACTCAGACATGTTAAGCTTCCGCATGTGCTTTGATTTGTATGCTATGATTGTTGGGTCATGAGACCCATGTTTGTAATATCTCGCTCCTCGGAGCCTAATGAATAATACTTGAGTCATAGAGTTATGTTGTGATGCCATGTTGTATTTACACATATCGAGCATATTGTGTGTATGATTGAAATGCTTGGTATGTGTGGGATCCGACAATCTAGTTGTTTATCCTTGGCAGCCTCTCTTATGGGGAAATGTAGTCTAGTGCTTCCATGAGCCATAGTAGTCCGCTTCAGCCCGGTTCACCGGAGTCCTGCTAGCCCAGCACTACTGCTCAGGACGCTTGACTGGTCGGCATGTGTTTCACTTCGTTCCTATGTCTGTCCCTTCGGGGAAATGTCACGCGGTGACATCCGGAGTCCTGCCTAGCCTGCTATAGCCCGGTTTCCCCGGAGTCCTGTTAGCCTAGTGCTACAGCCCGGATTCACGCGCTGCTGACCGACATGCTCGATGTGATTCATGTATGCCTGTCCCCATAGGTTGGTGCCGCTTTGGGTTCACGACTAGCCATGTCGGCCCGGGTTCTCTGTCATATGGGTGCTAGGGACACTATCATATACGTGAGCCAAAAGGCGGAAATGGTCCCGGGCCATGGTAAGGCGACACCCGTGGGAATACCGTGCGTGAGGCTGCAAAGTGATATGAGGTGTTACCGGCTAGATCGATGTGACTTGGAATCAGGGTCCTGACAGTCATATAATTCAACAGCCCGGAGAGTCAGCCCGAAAGCTTTGGGACAGGTTTCTCACTAGGAAGAACCAAATCATCGACTGTCCGGACGCCGAAGCCTTATTAGCTTTCAAGCACAGCGTCCGAGACGAATGGCTCGCCAGACACCTCGGCAAAGAAAAACTGAGAACAATGGCAGCCCGGACAAGCCTCATGACCCGCTTTTGCGCGGGCGAAGATAGCTGGTTAACCCGCAGTAGCACCAGCGACCCAAACACATCCGTAGTCAGGGATGGCAATGGAAAACCATGACGCAGTAAAATCAAGCGTCAAAATAAAGTAGACAACCAAGATAATACGGCGGTAAACGCCAGATTCAGGGGTCTCGACCAGGTCTGCGGAAAAAGCCTTTCAAAGGCAGCAGAGATGGACCGTCTAGCCTAAACAAGATTCTAGACAAACTATGTCAGATTCATGGCACCCCCGATAAACCTGCAAATCACACCCACAGAGAATGTTGGGTCTTCAAGCAGACCGGTAAGCTAAACTCCGAACACGAGGGGGGGAGATACCAAGCAAAGACGAGGACGAACCTCGCCAGCAAAGCACTGGAGGACAGAAAAAATTCCCACCAGAGGTTAAAACAGTAAACATGATCCATGTGATGAAGAGGAGAAGCAAACATGCATTCCGAGACATACGCGCCGTAGAGCCCGTCACCCCCAAGTTCACCCCCTGGTTGGCCTGCCTAATCACTTTCGATCGCAGGGATCACCTGACAAGCATCCGGCATGAAGGATTGGCTGCCTTGGTGCCATACCCAATAATAAACGGATACCATCTCACACGAGTCCTTATGGATGGCGGCAGTGGTCTAAATCTGATATATCAGGACACAGTCCACAAAATGGGGATAGATCCGACAAAAATCAGCCGCAGTAATACTACCTTCAAGGGAATAATACCAGGCCCAGAGGCCCGCTGCACGGGCTCTCTATTACTAGAGGTTGTATTCGGTTCTTCCGACAACTTCCGAAGCGAAAAGTTAACTTTCTACATCGCTCCATTCCGAAGTGGCTATCAAGCACTACTCGGAAGAGCGGCTTTCGCTCGTTTTAATGCAGTACCACATTACGGTTCTCTCAAGCTTAAGATGCCCGGTCCACGTGGCACCATCACAGTTAGTGGAAATATTGAGTGTTCTCTAGGCGTGGAAGGATGTGCAACGGCTTTAATAGCCGAGCACTAGACGGCCTCACCAACGTGAATAAATGACAGGTCGTCAAGACCACGGACACGGTTAGACGAGTCCGACACATCACTACATATACATGAGATTGGTTTGATGGTTAAACCCTCATAGATGGTACAAGGGGCTTCCCGTGTGTAATTAGGATGACAATCATGCTACACCCGTCCAGGACACGACACAACGGAGACACAGGCGCAGACGTGCAGCAGGGACCTGCTCAAAGGTTTCTTTTCAGATTAACACCCTGTCTAAACCTTTTTTACTGTCTCCTGTTGTTCACATCCTCTGGGTACTCAATACAACCGAGAAGGATGCTGACGTTATTGGCATGTGGCCATGTCAGGATATTGCACGTACCTGGACACTCGGGGTTTATTATTAAGGGCATTGTTCATCCCGGCATATGTTATAAAGACCGAATACCTTAGGGAGTGTTCGGCGTCGCGAGTTTGGCCTTATATGCATCAACTCCGAATCATGTCTTTGGTCAAATGTTGGGTTTGCCCGGCTCCCGTGTTTTGCTAACTTACATTACGCTCTATCGGCTAAGGCGGCACCGGGAGAACTACTGCGATTGTGCCCTGGTTCATCCGGATGAGCACCTTAGTAGAGAAAGCCGAAAACTTACTGTCATGATAAAGCGCGAGACTGGTTAACCATTCGATGACTTAGCGGAATCTTCGGGATTCCTCCGCATTAACGAAGGGCCGTTTCCCGGTCATGTACGTACGCGCCCCGTATTCGGACGAGCGCGGAAGTACTAGGGCTATAGTAGTCCCACCGTCAAACTCCTATGGCTAAGTGAAAGTGTTAAAGCAATATAGTCTGATTGCCTCGTTCGTTGCGCTACCACCTCCTTAATGGACCAAAACATTGGATCAAGTGTGAATACGCGTTTTTTGCGAACATCCCGCATTATATGCGTGGGGGCTGAAGCCGACGACTGCAAACTTTCAGGTTATATACATATATACATAAACGGCCGCACAGGAGGCATCATAATACTTTCAGGCAAAAGTATAAACACAACCTTTATAATTCAATAAAACATTGTTTTTACAATGGGAATACATGTCACTAGAACATAATATTCTTCGAGCACTGATCCTCTATTGAATGAGCGCCTTCAAGGACTTTTTCGAAGTAGTGCTCGGCAGGTACTCGGCCCATGGCCGAACTCTGGGTCGCAATAGTGGTGGCCTCCATCTCTGCCTAGTATGTCTTGACATGGGAAGTGCCATCCGCGCAACCTCTATGCACGCCGACCTCTTCATAGCATCGATGTGCGGCACAGCACTAAAGAATTGTTGCACTAAACTAAAATAACTATTCGGCCCTGGCCCTTCCGGCCCCAGATGATCCACAACAGACCTCATGGCAAGTCCGGACAACCTATGGAGCTCGGCCCACTCGGCCATTCGCTCATTCAACAGCAGCAGACGCACTGGAACATGGAACTGTGACCAGAACAACTTTTCCACTACACGATCTTTTTGATCCTTGAAGTACTCGGCCGCATCAGTAGCACTTGCTGCCAAATCCACGTATGAATCTGCAGAACTCCATAGTTGATCAAGAGGAGCATACTTCGGATCTCCGAACTTCGTTCGCAACAGAAAGGGCTTCCCAGCCACGATATCTCCAGCTTGACGCAGCTCCTCCTTCGCCACTCTAATTTTGGAGCAGGCTTCCTTGGCTACTACCATGGCCTTCTCCAGGTCTGTCGCCTTCGCTCGGTTTTCTTTTGCAAGAAGCTGATAACGGTCGGCGGCATCTTTCAACTCAACGGCCATCTTGGCTATTCTTTCCTTGCTTTGGCAATGCGCGGCCTGTTCGGCCTTCAGCTCTTCGACCGCCTTTAGAGCGGCCGCATCGCTATTCCTGGCTTGTTCCTTGGCTCGGGCAAGTTCCACCCGAAGGGTCTCCACGGTGGCAGCTCCATCTGCAGTCACAGCATATTAAAGATACTGGCATCATGCTCCTCTTACTATGTGTTGATCATCGGAGAAATCACATACCCTGTGCCTCGTCAAGCCGCTAGTTGACAAGCACGATGTCGGCATATGCCGCATCAAGTTGCCGCTTTAGCTCGGCAAATTCATCAGTTCGGCTAGCCACCGGACCTTCAGCCACCTGCACATGAAGGCGGCCTGATTATTAACTCGGACTATGATCCTATGTTTGCTGCCGTTCTTGACGGCAACCAGAGTATCAGGGGCTACTATCTGCATAGGGCATACCTAACGTGTGCGGTACTGTCAAAAACATACACTATTTCACGCACCTCAAAGCCTTTCCGCAGACTCATAAAAGCTTCATGCAACCCGCTTTCGGTGGATGAAATCCATTCAATCACCGTACCCATTAGCGTACGATGCGCTTCTGAGATGGCCGCTTGCTCCAGAAGATCCTTCAATGCGTCCGACCACACACTGTACGGTTCCAACTCTTTCGGTTGCTCTCTTTAGGAGCTGAATACTGAGGACTTTAGGTGGCCAAAGGATTACCCTCTGGCCTTGGTCGATCAGGAGAAACCCTCCGCGACGACACTTCAGGGTTGCCCGCCTCATGAGGCGGGGTGGCAGGGGGAGGTGTTTCGCTCTCCATCATCTCCGGAAGAAGATCCCCCGAAGACGAACTCTGTCGAGAAGGGCTACGATCCGAACTACAAGATATATGCTTCGGTTATTGTCTTCAGAGGTAATGTAGGATATTTTACTATTAAGTACTTTTTGTTTACTTACAGCTTGGTAGAGGGCTGATCCCCTTGCGGGCACTATGCGACAAGAGTACCCTCTGAGGAGGACCCTCTGGCGAAGATTTCTTCCCCCGTTTGGAAACCTTTGTTTCCGAGTCTTCAGAGGAGGTCCTCTTCCTTCATTGGGGTGAGGGAATTTCAGATTCTTCGCCCTGGTTATCCTCCTTCGCGGAGGTGCTAATTCCCCCAGTTTGGATGAATAATGAGTGAGGCCGGCTCTCAGCCTCTTTACTCCCCCCTTTATCTTCCCCTGAGGGCGCCTGATAAGGCGCCGGCTTGAGCACTCTGGCTAGTACCGGATTTGCTGAGCCTTCGGGAAGGGGGGCCCAACACCTGATCATCTTCGCCTTTGTTACCCAATCCTGGTCAAGGAGCGACTTTTCAGAATAATGTTATGATAAATAAAAAGATAGCGTGTTCGGCCATGGGATTACGTACTTGGGTATCTGGGCAATTACAGCTCAGACCCGTATCCTCGGTGGTGTCCAGACACTTTATTTGTGGTCTGAAGAACAATTTGTACATCTCTTCGAGCGTCATGCCGAGGAAGTGCTGGATAGTTCGCGGTCCTTCCGGTTTGAATTCCTACATACAGAGGGGTCGACGTTTGCAAGGCGGGACTCGAGGAACTAGCATGACTTGCATTACCATGACCAGGCTGACTTCTCTCTCGAGGAGATCTCGGATGCGACTCTGCAATATCGGCACATCATTTTCTGGCCCCCAGTTCAGCCCCTTGTTGATCCATGACGTTAGTTGTGGTGGGGGCCCGAGCGAAAGGCAGGGGCGACTACCCACTTGGAACTTCGGGGAGCTGTGATATAAAACCACTCCCGTTGCCATAAACCAGACACCTCTGGGAAGGAACCCTCTGGCCATGGAACACTTTTGCTTATCACGGCACCTTTGCACTCTGCGTGTCGCCCCTCGATCATCTTCGGCTTCACATTGAAAGTCTTGAGCCACAGGCCGAAGTGTGGGGTAATGCGGAGAAAGGCCTCACACACGACGATGAACGATGAGATGTGAAGAAGGGAATCCAGGGCCTGGTCATGGAAATCCAGCCTGTAATAGAACATGAGCCCCCTAACGAAGGGATCCAGAGCGAGGCCTAGCCCTCGGAGGAAGTGAGAGATGAATACAACGCTCTCGCTGGGTTCGAGCGTGGGAATGACCTGCCCTTGAGCAGGCAGCCTGTGCGAGATTTCGAGGGTCAAATACCTGGCCTCTCTCAGCTTCTTGATGTCTTCCTCTGTGATAGAGGAAGTCATCCACCGACCTTGAAGGTTGGATCCGGACATAGTTGAAGGTCCGAAGCGCCTGACCTGAGCCTTCGGTGTTGGAACTCAAGATGGGGGAAGGATTCGATTAAGTACGAGAGGGAAAAAAAAAGGACAGGCCTTGGCCTCTTTATAAAGAGGGTGAATATCAAGCGTCCTCCTCGTGGCCGTTTGGGACTTTCCTAAAATCGAGGAGTCATGCCAATGGGCATGATTGGGTTACCCACGTCCGTACTGATGAGAATCCCGTGATAAGGGGGACACGATCTCTGATTTGACAAGACGTGTCAAGAAAACAGCCTCGCGATATGTGCGGTGCTGGTAAAGAAAAAACGGTCCGAATAAAGACCGGGCCATGGCATGATGTCATGTTGCTAAACGTGTCAGCAGATTAGATTTGTGGAAATATTATTCTCTCTACGGTGGTATGTGGAACTTAATTTGCAGAGCCGGACACTATTCTTGTGTTCAAAATCTTCTATGGAGTATTCGGAAGAAGAACCCGCCTTGCAATGCCAAAGACAAATCTGTGCGCCGGACTTATCGTCATTGAAGCCTGGTTCAGGGGCTATTGAGGGAGTCCTGGATTAGGGGGTCTCTAGACAGCCGGACTATATCCTTTGGCCGGACTATTGGACTATGAAGATGCAAGATTGAAGACTTCGTCCCGTGTCCGGATGGGACTTTCCTTGGCGTGGAAGGCAAGCTTGGAAATACGGATATGTAGATCTCCTCCCTTGTAACCGACTTTGTGTAACCCTAGCCCCCTCCGATGTCTATATAAACCGGAGGGTTTAGTCCGTAGGACAAGATACAATCATACCATAGGCTAGCTTCTAGGGTTTAGCCTCTACGATCTCGTGGTAGATCAACTCTTGTAATATTCATATCATCAAGATTATTCAAGCAGGACGTAGGGTATTACCTCCATCAAGAGGGTCCGAACCTGGGTAAACATCGTGTCCCCCGCCTCCTGTTACCATCGTCCTTAGACGCACAGTTCAGGACCCCCTACCCGGGATCTGCCGGTTTTGACACCGACAGTAAGACTCATGAGAACTCTCAGGTTCACATGGATTAGGGAAGGCATAGGTTCAATCCATAGAGGCATCTTAGGAACATACACCACAAACTTAAAGAATAATTAACACAAGCTCGAAGGTAGAGCAAGGTTGACAAAAGTAGAGGGTACAATTTACCAAAGGCATTATGTATCCGGGAAGAACTCACAAGGTTAATGAATATGAAGGACATTGTCAGATAATAATCTAACCAAGGATCTGGCGGTCCGTAAAGGATCTGATGTGAGTATCGATACTCAACCAGAAGAAGAAGAAGGAATGCGAAGGCATCAGATTATAGATATATCTAGATAATTTCAAAGCTTAAATGTAGCGGAATTACGATTACCAAATCAGGGGATCAGAAGCAGAGGATTTGATCAAAGATAAGTTGAATATACATAGATCGTTAATCAATCAAGGTTTGATTTGTCGAACAACGGCTCATGTCCGGGGTGACGTCTGAGCCGAAGGGAAGAATTCTAATTGTGATTGATGATTGCAAGCATTCATAAACATATCGAATCAAATGCTCAAAATTATGATGACAAAGGATGCTAATGAACTTTGGTAGACATATGGAAGTAACCATAATGTAAGACGATAAGGAAGAACATGAGCAATAGGTTACTGAGGATTATCGGAAGATCAAATAGTATTCCAAAGAATTTGTGAAACACATGAACAACTGGGGATGAATGGATCCCCGGTAAGTGTGAAGAATTATTCATACATGTATTCATGCGGAAAAGGAGCTGCAAGGAAGAAGACACAAAGGATTCTTGGAATATCCGAAGTATTTCAGGGTATCTTGTAGTAACAAGAGTAATTGGAAATGAAGCTATGGATGGCAAGTGTATGTAGCTATCCATACGGATTTATCGAAGGTAGGGAATTGCAATGGCAAAGGATACAAGGGTCTCGGGAAAACAACGAAGAGTATCTTCAAAGTCTTCGGGTGAAGCAGACGATCATCTGGAATGAAGGGATCTCCGGGGGAAGTAGTTGCGAGAACCTAGAGTTAGAGTCAGTAAAGTCCTTTAACCCAAATAGAAGAGATATCAGAATCCCAGAGTAAGGACGAGGAATAAAAGATCCTAATACCACCCAATGGTGACGTGGGCCCGTAAGACACACAGCCATGTTAGTAAAACAGTTTTGGACGATTAGACTTAACTTCGGCCAAGGAGTTGGAAAGGGCGCTACCTACAGGCAGTCGGCTCTGAGACCAACTTGTGACGCCCTCGATTCAATCATACACTGATCATACACGCTAATGTGTATGATCAAGATCAAGGACTCACAGGAAGATATCACAACACAACTCCAGACACAAATTAAAATAATACAAGCTTTATATTACAAGCCAGGGGCCTTGAGGGCTCGAATACATCAGCTCGAAAACACAAAAGTCAGCGAAAGCAACAATATTTGAGTACAGACATAAGTTAAACAAGTCTGCCTTAAGAAGGCTAGCACAAAAGCAACAACGATCGAAAAGGCAAGGCCTCCTGCCTGGGAGCCTCCTAACTACTCCAGGTCATTAGCGGCCATCACGTAGTAGTAGATACCCTCGGAGTCGTAGTAGCCATCAGTGGTGTCGTCTGGCTCCTGGGATCCGTCATCTGGTCGCAACAACCGGGTATAGGGGAAAAAGAGGTAGCAAAGCAACCGTGAGTACTCATCCAAAGTACTCGCAAGACTTCCATCAGATCTAAACTAAGTATGCATCTGTATCAAAGGAAAATGGGCTGTATCTGTGGACTAAACTGCAGAATGCCAGGAAAGAAGGGGAAAGTCTAGCCTATCGAAGACTAGCATCTTCAAGCATCTTGCATCATATAGAAGAGTACAGATCAACATAATGTAAAGTATTAGTAGTGTTATTAACCTCGGCCAAAGATCCTTTCTCGACTCCCTGCGAGAAAGCAATCCCAGAGCCATACTATCCATTTCTCATAACCATTTCTCATCTCAAGTATCCAATTCTAGTTGTATCGATCGGGATACAACTCCAAGTGTCCGTTACCGTAGGACAGGCTATCGATAGATGTTTTCTTCCCTGCAGGGGTGCACCAACTTACCCACCACGCTCGATTAACTCCGTCCGGACACACTTACCTGAGTCATGCCCGGCCTCGACCAAACAATACGCCGCAACCCGACCTAGGCTTAATAGAGATGCCAGCACGCGGGACTAAACCTAGGCCCCCAGGGGTCTTGGGCCATCGCCCCGGGAACTCCTGCATGTTGCGTGGGCGGCCAATGAGTAGACCTAGCTACCTCCTTAAAAAGGTAGGAGCTGACCAGTCCAACCCGGCGCGCGCCTCTTAGTTGCTGACGTCTAATAAGCTTCGGCTGATGTATACGACGCAGAACGCCCATACTATGCCCATGTGATGGTTAGTGCTATCAGGCCAGAGGCCTCTCGGATCAAATATCTAAACCGTTAGTGTGTTGGTAGTGCATTCACGAGTAGAGACTCACGAAAGATGTGACCCCTTCGCCCCGTCTCGAGTACTTGCAGCAAGGGCTAAGAATGCCCGGCCACGCCTCGTAAGTATCTCGCGGGCACCTTCTAGGTCAACCCGACTCCACATCACTCGCTATTAAGCTCGCGCGGGTACCCCTCAGGGCCGACCCGTCTTTAGTAACATGGTTCAATGTAAAGTCATAGTAACCATAGTAACTATGTGTCTAACACCAAGGGGAAAACCCGAGGAATCATCCCCGGTGAATTCCACTCGATGTTATCATCAAGGTGAACGTAAGAGGATCCACCCTCAAGGTTCACACTTGAGGGGTTGCACAACAAAGCCGTAACGGAAGTGGTTAAGGAGGAAATCACCCTCGATGACCTCGACCATATAGTTACACTACAGAGATCTCATCAGGAGTGATGTAAGAGGTTCCACCCTCGGCACTCGATGGTAACTCTGTAGAGTCGTACAACTAGGGGGGTGATGTGCGGTGTCGGGGCCTGGACGTCGATCATGTTGATCGAGTCATCAAACATAAAGCAAGGCAACTAGGACAAGGTGGGGGTCACTGATGGATCTCTAACCAAGCTATACTAAGCAGTTTAGAATAAGCAGGTAAGGTATGAAAGCAGGTAACAAAAATAGGCTATGCATCAGAGTAGGACCATACAGAAAGCAGTAGCAGTTCTAATGCAAGCATGAGAGGGAAAGGAATGGGCGATATCGGTATGCTCAAGGGGGGTTTGCTTGCCTGGAAGCTCTGTTGAAAAGGAAGAAGTTTCGTCATTGTAGTCGATCACAGGAGCGGCATCGGTCTCGGGGTCTACCGGAGAGAAGAGGTGGAAGAAACAGTAAATACAGAGCAAACAGATGCATCACTAAGCATTACATGACAATAGGCAGAGCTAGGATTGTCCTAACGTAGTACTACATGTTGCAGACGGAGGGGATAAACATCCGAGGATGAATTTCCGGCGTTAGACGAATTCCGGACAGATGAAAGAGAGGGGACGGTTCCATGTTCAGCATGTTAGGGGCATGTGACAGTTGAATGGACCGTGCATTCAAATTCGTTGGATTTTTCTGAGAAACTTTCATATATAAAACTTTTTCATCCGAGTTATGAATTATTTTATATGAATTTATTAAAGATTTAACAATACTCAGAAAAATCCCTGAAATTCTCCTAAGTCTGAGAATTCGCAAGTTTTAAACATCACTTAGCTGTTTTCAAAAATCTACAACTATTGTCTTGTACATCCTATGATTTTGTGCCTTATATCAATTGTGAGCATTTCTCTGCGAATTACATGTTAGTATCCCTTTCATCCATATTAAAGTTCATTTGCTTGATCATCAACGGCTCTAAAGTAGCTATGAAAATAAAGTTGTTTTCGGCTTTTCTGTTAACAGAACATTGAACTTTGTGATTTTTGTAGGAATTAATCCACGCATCGAAAGGATTTGGACCAGTGGGATAAAATGAAGCTTGTCAACTATACTTTCTACTCATATTTGTTTTTGGCCTGTTAGTAGTTGTTTTGCTGTAGTTTAGTGGTTGTCTAGAGGGTTAGTCAATGTGATATTTGTAAAGCTAACCATAGTAGCGGCTACAGTAGTTAGTAGTAATATTAGGTTCAGCAGAGCAGCAACATAGTAGTAGGATGCAGCAACAGGTGCATCAGCGGGTAGCAGCGCTGCAGGCAGCAGAAGGCGATGGCGAGGCCACGCACGGGTGCGCGGGCAAGGGCGCGTCGGTGGCGGCGGCCTTGGGCATCAGCGGCAGCAGCTGTACTAACAATAGGCGGCAGCGAGCCTAGCAGGGGCATCCATGGTCTGCAGGTGGCGCGCGCGTAAGTACAGCGGACAGGGGCGCGGCTGTAACGCCCCGAGACCAATGTGCCAAGTGTCGTCCAGTTATTCGCTGTTGTTGCCTTGTCATTGCTTGCGTGTTTTGCATTGCATATCATGTCATCATGTGCATTTCATTTGCATACGTGTTCGTCTCATGCATCCGAGCATTTTCCCCATTGTCCGTTTTGCATTCCGGAGCTCCGTTCTCCTCCGGTGGTCATTTCTACCTTCTCATGTGTGGGGGTTAAACATTTCCGGATTGGACCGAGACTTGCCAAGCGGCTTTGGTTTACTACCGGTAGACCGCCTGTCAAGTTTCGTACCATTTGGACTTCGTTTGATGCTCCAACGGTTAATCGAGGGACCGAAAAGGTCTCGTGTGTGTTGCAGCCCAACACCCTTCTAATTTGGCCCCAAACCCACCTAAACCTCCTCCATCATCTCGGTCATTCCATCACGATCGCGTGGCCGAAAACCGCACCTCATTTGGACTCTCCTAGCTCCCTCTACCTATAAATATGCCCTCCCCGTCCATTTTCGCGGACGAAACCCTAGATCCCACCTTCTCGCGCCGACGGACACGTCCGCTCCCGCGCCGGACATGTCCGCGTCGTCCTCCTCAGCGAATCCCCCGCCGCCACGTCAGCGCCGCCGTTTCTCTCTCCCCCACGCCCGCCGCGGCCCGCCGAGGCCCGCGGGGAGCCCCCGGGCCCATCCGCCTCCGCCGCCGCCCGCAGGGACGTGCGCCCGGGTCCTCGCCGCCCCGACAAGCCGCCGCCCCGCCGCCCGTGGTCGCTGCTCCAGCCACCGCTGCCCTTCGCCGGCGCAGTCGCCGCGCCGTGCGCCGCCGCATCGCCGCCCGGCGTGACCCGCCGGACCTCCTCCGCCTCCGCGCCGCCGCACGCCTCCCCGACAGCCTCCTTCCTCTTCCCGGCGCAAGTCCGGCCAGATCCGGCTGCCGCCCTGTTGACTCCGGCGAGATCTTCCATGCCTCGGTTCGCGTGCACAAACCCTAGATCTCACGAGGGGGTGAGAATTCTACCAAGTCCCTGTAATTTTTTTGCATATTTCATCGCATCGTATCTCATCATCCGTGGCTTCGTTTTGGGCATATAGCATATCAAAATGTTCGTCTCAGAGAGTACATCATTTCATTCCATTGCATCATTTTCATTTGAGCTCATCTTGGTGCCTGAAATGCTGTTAGAAGAGTGCTACTTGAGATAATTGTCAGATCTGCTGCTCCATTTAGATATTTGTCATTTTTGCCATGATTGTTGTGTGCATGTTATGCCCGTGAGCTCTACATATGTTTTGTTAAGGGTTTTGCCATCTCTCCAGAGGTGCAACCCATGTATTTTTGTGATGTGTGTGGTGACTAGCACAAGCTTGCAAAGTGAGGCACTTGGTAATGCTGATTTCAGGGACTTAGCATTTCCACTAAGTCCTTGAGCTGTTTATCTCATATGGCCATATGTTCATGTTGTTTCCTAGTGATCCGTGCCTCTTTTGGGGATGATCAGTAAGGATGTTTTGTTAATGTTGTAGTGCTCTATCCATCCATGTCTTTTTTTGGAATTATAGAGCACCATAGCTTGAGTCAATCGAGCTCTACTTTTGTCATTTCGTGAATCTGGGCAGATTGTCTACTTGTTAGCGATTTTGCCGAGGATGTTGTAGTTGATCCGTGCATGCTATGTTATTGTTCTTGCCATGTCTAGCTTACATTTTGTGTATTCTTGATGGATGTATGCTTAGATTGTCATGACTTGCTCTGTAGTGAGTGCATCGAGCTCGTAAACATGCCTACTTGATATCTGTTTTCAGCATGCTCCAGTTTTCACTGAGTCTGTGATCTGATTATGTTTTTGCCATGTTCACATGCTTGCAATTGTATTTTCTGATCCCTTTTGGCTCAAGGTCACTAAGGGACTTTTGCTAAGCTCTTTGAGTAGCTTAATGCCATGCTTTACTTTGCCACGTTCAGGTCCTGTAGCATATAGTTTTCATGCTCCAAAGAGTGCTATCTGATCTGAAATTCCAGACAAGTGTTAATTTCACTAAGTCTGAAATCTGTTTGCCATATGCATTTTTGCCATGCTTGTTTGAACCTGTTAATGGATGAATTGGCCGTAGCTCAGTGTTCATCTTTTGTTAAGCATGATGAATGGATCCCTTCCATGTATTTTGTTGCCATGTTTGGGTGCTGTAGCTTGCACATCTTGTTGCATTTAGATAGCTACTTGCTGTAAATCGCAGACCGGTGTCATATTTGAATTGCTTGCCATTTCCAAACCGTAACTCTGATTCCGGCGATCTTTATATCGTTTTCAAGCGATTTCATCTCATCTTTCCAGTGGCAAACTTGGATTTCCAAGTTGAGGCCAGGTTCTTTCAATCCCTTGCAAATCATGCATATGCATCGCATACCGCGTCCCGCATATCATACCATGTCCATGTGTTGGTTGTTTACTATGTTGTGTGCTTCTTTCCGGTGTTTGCTTCTTCGGGTTGGTTCCGGTTACGTCGCGTTTGTGAGGATCCGTTTGTCTACTACCGTTTGTCTTCTTCATGGACTCGTTCTTCTTCCTTGCGGGATTTCAGGCAAGATGATCATACCCTCAAAATCACTTCTATATTTGCTTGCTAGTTGCTCGCTCTTTTGCTATGCCTATGCTGCGATACCTACCACTTGCTTACCATGCCTCCCATATTGTTGAACCAAGCCTCTAACCCACCTTGTCCTAGCAAACCGTTGATTGGCTATGTTACCGCTTTGCTCAGCCCCTCTTATAGCGTTGTTAGTTGCAGGTGAAGATTGAAGTTTTGTTCCTTGTTGGAACATGGAGATGTTGTTCCTTATTGGAACATGTTTACTTGTTTGGGATATCACTATATATCTTATTTAATTAATGCATCTATATACTTGGTAAAGGGTGGAAGGCTCGGCCTTATGCCTGGTGTTTTGTTCCACTCTTGCCGCCCTAGTTTCCGTCATATCGGTGTTATGTTCCCAGATTTTGCGTTCCTTACACGGTTGGGTAATAATGGGAACCCCTTGACAGTTCGCCTTGAATAAAACTCCTCCAGCAATGCCCAACATTGGTTTTACCATTTGCACTAACAACCTACCACCTTCCCTTGGGTTCTGCAGACTCAAGGGTCATCTTTATTCTAACCCCCCCGGGCCAGTGCTTCTCTGAGTGTTGGTCCGAACTGAGGTGCCTGCGGGGCCACCTCGGGGAAACTTGAGGGTTGGTTTTACTCGTAGCTAGTCTCATCTGAGTGTGCCCTGAGAAAGAGATATGTGCAGCTCCTATCGGGATTTGTCGGCACATTCAGGCGGTGTTGCTGGATTTGTTTTAACTTGTTGAAGTGTCTTGTAGAACCGGGATACCGAGTCTGATCGGAACGTCTCGGGAGGAGGTCTATTCCTTCGTTGACCGTGAGAGCTTGTCATGGGCTAAGTTGGGACTCCCCTGCAGGGATTTGAACTTTCGAAAGCCGTGCCCGCGGTTATGGGCAGATGGGAATTTGTTAATGTCCGGTTGTAGAAAACCTGAAGTTGACTTTAATTAAAATGAACCAACCACGTGTGTAACCGTGATGGTCTCTTTCCGGCGGAGTCCGGGAAGTGAACACGGTGTTGGAGTTATGCTTGACGTAGGTTGTTCTAGGATCACTTCTTGATCATAGTTTCTCAATTGTGCTTTGCCTTCTCTTCTCGCTCTCTTTTGCGTATGTTAGCCACCATATATGCTAGTCGCTTGCTGCAGCTCCACCTCATACCTTTACCTTACCCATAAGCTTAAATAGTCTTGATCGCGAGGGTGCGAGATTGCTGAGTCCCCGTGGTTCACAGATACTTCCAAAACTAGCTTGCAGGTGCCAATGAGTCCGTGCAGATGACGCAACCAAGCTCAAGGAGGAGCTCGATGAAGATCGTGTTCGTTATGTTGTTTCGATTTCCAGTTGATCAGTAGTGGAGCCCAGTTGGGGTTGATCGGGCACCTTTGTCGCATTTGGGGTTCTTCTTTTATTTTGGTTCCGTAGTCGGGCCTTGATTATATTTGGATGATGTAATGTCTTATTCATGTAATTGTGTGAAGTGGCGATTGTAAGCCAACTATGTATCTTTTCCCCTATTGTATTACATGGGTAGTTTGCGAAGATTACCTCACTTGCGACATTGCTTTCAATGCAGTTATGCCTCTAAGTCGTGCTTCGACACGTGGGAGATATAGACGCATCGAGGGCGTTACAGCGGCGGACACGGTAGGGGAAGGCGCGGGCCGGCGGGGCACGCAGAGAGCACAACCCCGACGCGGCGAGGGCGTACGGGGCGAGCGCGTGAGGGAGGCTGTGGTTGCGCGGGACCGGCAGCGTGGGGAGCATAGTTCCGTCCATGGCGACTTCGAGAGTATACGGGGGAGGCGACCAGCGCTGGTATGGTGAGCTATGGTAAGGCAGAGGAGGGACGGAACCTCACCAACGTTGCTGAGAAGGCCCGGGGAGGACTTGCCGGAGCAGACGACAGCGACGAGCTCGGCGTCCAGAGGAAGAAGTGGTCGGGGCTGTGTTTCGGGACCGTCCCGCCTCGCGTGGCTTGGCGTAGGAGTCGAGGAAGCCGAAGCGGAGCCCCTCGCGCAGTCCTAGGCGAAGGGGACGGTGGATAGGGTGTAGATGGCGACGGCCATGGCTGCGGTGTTGTCAGGACCCCGATTCTAAGTCACACCGATCTAGCATGTAACACATCATATCACTTTGCGGCTTCACGCACGGTATTCCCACGGGTGCCACCTTACCTGGCCCGGGACCGTTTGCGCCTTTTGGCTCACGTATATGATAGTGTCGCTAGCATCCATATGACAAAGAACCCGGGCTGACATGACTAGTCCTGAACCCAAAGTGGCACAAACTTACGGGGACATGCATACATGAAGCAACATCGAGCACGTCGGTCAGCAGCGTATGAATCTAGGCTGTAGCACTGGGCAAACATGACTCCGGTGAACCGGGCTGTAGCAGGCTAGGTAGGACTCCGGATGTCACCCTGTGACATTTCCCCGAAGGGACAGACAAAGGAACGAAGTGAATCACATGTCGGCCAGTCAAGTGTTCCGGAGCAGTAGTGCTGGGCTAGTAGGACTCCGGTGAACCGGGCTGTAGCGGATTACTATGGCGCATGGAAGCACAAGACTACATTTCCCCATAAGAGAGGCTACCAAGGATAAACAACTAGGTTGTCGGATCCCACACATACCAAGCATTTCAAATCATACACACAATATGCTCGATATGTGTAAATACAACATGGCATCACAACAAGTCTCTACGACTCAAACAATTTATTCATTAGGCTCCGAGGAGCGAGATATATCAAACATGGGTCTCATGACCCAACATTCAGAGGATACAAGTCAAAGCACATGCAGAAGCTTAACATGTCTGGGTACAGACATCTACAAATGAAAAAAGGCTGAGAAGCCTGACTATCTACCAGATCCTGCCGAGGGCACAAGATCATACCTGAGGTAACAAGCTAAGCGTCGAAGTCCACGTGAAACTACTAGCGAGACTGAAGTCTCTCTGCAAAAACATAAATTAAGAAAACATGAGTACAAATGTACCCAGCAAGACTTACATCAGAAATAAGTACATATGCATCGGTATCAACAAAGGGGTAGTGGAGTTTAACTGCAGCAAGCCAGCTTTGACTCAGTGGCTAACCTGAACTTCGACTGCAAGCAACTCTTTTGAGGTGGCGCACACGAGTCCACATATTCACCATATCAATACACCACTATGGATCCGCTCTCGTCTCCCTACGAGGAAGCCATCCATAGCACTCACGCTTATCTTGCGCATTTTAGAGTATCCACTTTCACTTGTCTATGAACTGTTATAGGCAACCCAGAAGTCCTTTACCGCGGACACGGCTATTCGAATAGATCATTTATAACCCTGCAAGGGTGTACTTCTTCACACATGTTTCCACCACTTAGCGTCTGCACACGACATGTGCTCGGCAGACTTCAAGCGAAAGCCGACATGGGTGTACACCACGACCTGACAAACCACACAAGTCTCTAGTCCAGGTTTATCGCCTATTCGGGTTCCATCCGCAAGGAGATCCGGCCAGAGTTACGCTCACAGCCCCAAACGATGTGTGCAGGGTTTCCGAGACACCAAACGGGCGCCCGGTACACCGTGCCACGGTGTATCTACCGCATCATAGCCCACCCCTAGGGTCAGCACTACGCACGGCCTCCAACACATATCCTACAAACACTAGAAACTAGTTGCAACTCCTGGACAGAGGACAAGGGCGGTTCATAAGTCGATCGGGGTCATATTTCAGGGCCCAACGTGTGGTAGTAGCTGTTTCATGGATCACAAACACAGAACTCAGTTCCCGAGGACGGTTTCAGTGAGACAACCCACCATGTACTCCTACATGGCCTCTCACTGATACCATTACCAAATCGTGTTCACACACTTAGCTCTCAATAGTAGGACATGTTCACACACCTCCGATTCATCCCCGATGAATCAGACCCGACACAACTCTAAGCAGTAGCAGGCACAGCAAACAAGCATGAATGAGTAGGCACATCAGGGCTCAAACAACTCCTACTCATGCTAGTGGGTTTCGTCTATTTACTGTGGCAATGGTCATGCAGAGGATAAGGGGTTCAACTACCCCGCAAGTAACAAATGAATCGTTGTTGTCCTAGTGCAGTAAAAGAGAGCAGGAGCGAGAGAGTGGGATTGTATCGGAATGAGCAAGGGGGTTTTGCTTGCCTGGCACTTCTGAAGATGATATAGCTCTTCATCGGTGTCATCGACCACATCGTCAAAACCACGTCTACTGAGGGGGGACAAACACTAGCAAACGAGAGGGAACACAATCAATGCAATGCAAAAAACATGATGTATGATCATGGCATGTTAAGGTACTGAATTCACCTAATGCAACAGTTAGTCATATTAATTGAAGTGGAATTCAAACATATAGCAAATTCCAACTCCAAAACTACATACCATATATTCCATAAACATGAATTGTCCTAGTTGGTGATGTTAACTTGCTCAAACATGCATGAACATGGCATAAACAGATTCTTCATAGTTTTCTGATAATTTTTCATATATAAATTATTTCATTTGGAGTTACGGTTTAATTTCTATGATTTTTAGAAGTTTTGGGCATTTTCTGGAATTTCTGAATTATTTTAAATCCAGAAAATGATTAACTGTGTCAGCATTGCGTCATGCTGGCGTCAGCAGGTCAACAGGGCTGCCCGGGGTCAAACCTGACTAGTGGGGTCCACTGGTCAATGACACAGTGTTGGTTAGTGTCGCTGACAGGTGGGGCCGGGTCAACAGACAAGTCAACAAGTCAATACTGACGTGTAGGGTCGGTCAACGTGTGACATGGCCAGGTCAAACTGACCTGTGGGGCCTGTGGGATTAGTTTAGTCTAAACAGAAATAAAACCCAAGTTAATTAGGAAGTGGGGCCCAGGTGTCAATGAGCTAGGGGATTAGTTAGGCGTCATTAGCGCTAATCATGCGACCACGTCGGATTGCGCCGGCGGTTAGACAACGGCGACGACCCCGAGCGGCGGTGGCTCGCCGGAGTGGCACCAGGGGCAGTGGCTAGGTGCGTTGAGGGCACCAGGAGGAAGCCCACGCTCCCGCGCATCCAGCGGAGGCAGCAGCAGGTCACAGGGTGCCCGGAGTCGACGACGGCGAGCACCAGGGCGGCGGCCGGAGATCGGGCGTTGGCGTAAACGACGCTACAACGCATGGCATGAGCAACGAATGAGTGTTCTAGGCTCCTAACGGCGTTCTGAGCATGTTCAAGTGCTCGGTTGCGGTCATACCTAGCTCTCGCCGCGGCGGTGATGAAGCATGACGGCGGCGAGCTTTCGGGTCTGACGGGGTAGCTAGCTTGGGGACAAAAATGAGCTCAGGGAGCAGGGCAAAAACGGCGGAGCTCACCGTAGGGTCGAGGCGAAGCTCAGCTGGGTCGAGGAGGCGGCAGAGACGGCGAATCGACGACGGCGATCGTCGGATGCCGAGGACGATGACGACGGCGTAGTTGGTGGTGCACGCCATCCGGGCTTGCGCTTGTTGAGGGGAAAGCTTCACAGCATCGAGGCGGACGGCGGGGACGACGCGGAGAGGCGCAGGGTCGGCTATGGCCGCGGCGGTGCTCGTCGGTGGCCTCGGGTGCGTTCGCTGAGCTCGGGGAAGGGACTAGAGGGCGAGGGAGAGAGCAGAGAGTGAGGAAGAGGAGCGAGGGCATTCCAGGGGGTGCGTGGCGTCGTCTGGAGTCGTCCAGGGCGTCGGCAGAAGTAGGAGGTGGCCGGCGTGCGACGGGCACATGCCCTCTGCCTACTGGCAGAGGTGGAAGAAGACCTCGGCGCCCCTGGTGGGCTGGGCCGATTCTCCGAGGCCTGGTTTGCAGGTAAGATTCTCTCTTTCTCTTATTTTTCTGTTATGTTTTCTTTTGTTTAATATTCTGCCACTGTTCAAAATTCAAAACAATTTCAAAACAGTGACAAAACCCCTTTGAATAATTTTATGTTGCAGATTGGACATTTCCAAATGCACATAAAATGTTTCAAAGATATTTGAAATTATATTCTAGTTATATGAATATAACTCAAATTCAAATAGCTAATGATTTAAATTCAGAGTCCCAAAAATAAATCCTTAAAAATGTTCCTAAATTCTGGTTTGGTATATAGCTCTTGCCAAAATTCGAAAACATTGCAAAAGGACATCTTTGAAACAAAGAATGAGATTTCCAGGGTTCTTTGCCCTTCTTTTATTTAAGTTTTTGAGGCTTCCACTTTCCTTAATTCCAAGTTTCAGAAATTTAGACATGATGCATGAGTGCTCTATGATGCAACTAATACAAGCAATAATCTAAGGCTGTGACAACTCACCCCCACTAAACAAGAATCTCGTCCCGAGATTCAAGTCGTGAGGTAAGAAGACAGAGGGACACAAGCTAACACAATCTTCACGATCCAGATGTCTTTATCGAGGGTGTTGATTCATTGCATCACCTTGATCTCGACGTCTTGCTTTGAGAACTACATCCAACATGACAACTAGAAGAAATGAAAAACTCTAGAAGAATTGATCTTCTCGAAGATCGAGCAACTGACAAACAACTCACGGAATGAGACATAGACCACCTCTTGAGCTGAGACGCAAAACACACATCAGGGTGATAGGAAGAGATAGATGTCAAGTGTTCAAATTGGTAAGCAATAATTCCACGCAGTAGTAAGATGGTGCATGGTTCCAAAGTAGCGAGGGGATAATTGCCATGATTACATAACGGAGCACCTTAGGGAAGGTGACTCGTAGAACTATTCCCTTAAGTGGCAAAAAGAATTACTTTTGATACAAAGATCATTGAAACTCTCTATACCAGCCTAAGGCAATTCTCAAACGATCGTCTGGAAGAGTTCGAAGGAGTGGCATACTCAGACTAGGATGCATGATGTGGACTAGCTTGTTGAAGACAGCGCAATGGATGATTTTTGCTTATCATCGAAAATGGATGGGAGCCATGGTAGGACCACTTTCGAAGATGATCCCGACCTGAAATTACCGAGAAGGTTAGTCCATGGTCGAATGGAACAATGGCGGTGCAAGCTAGGAACAAAATGCTAATGCTGGGAATGATTCTAGTAACTGGGAGAAACTCAACAATAGAGAGTGATTCCACTATTGGCAAGGTTATAGCATAACCGAGGAAACTGAGAGCGGATCCCAATTAATGCCAACGATAAATCCCAGTTGCTTGCACGTGCTCTCAAGAACTTGAGCATTTCCATATTCAGCAAGGTTTTACGAATAACCGTGTCAAGGATCCTGGCAACACAATATACTACCATGATGAATAGTGATGGACGATGCAGATGCAAAGGAGGATAACACCTTCTCAGATTTCACCTTAGCGAGGCCAAGGAAACAAAACCTGATGATCGACCGAGAGACATTAAGCACTCTGCTTCTAATGTTCTCCTTGATGTGCTAGCGTAACCCATTTATTGATATGGTTTGGTATCTAGAACATCAAGTAAAAGGTTGGACTTCCGGAACACAAAAATCCATAAGGAACAACTACTGGAATAAATTCTATGAGATCCTTATGGGGAGGTGGCCAACTTCTTCAAGCAAGATACTACAATAATAGGTCTTCCGATTTGGTGTGTTGGCCATGACATCCAGTCCACCGGTTACCGCGAGACCAATATTATAGCTCTTGGGAAACGTTCCAACCATCACATCTGCCTGAAATTCAGATCTAGTTGGTGTCAGGATATTCCAGACTCATCGAGTCTAGAAAGAAAAATGAAAGTTTGCAACACAATTCGACGAGATGGCATTGCGAGATTCTCAGGAGATGAACTATGATAGCAAGCTCCAAAACATGAGCTGGTTCTACTACAACATGGGAACACGTTGTCCAAGACAAGCATGACCACAAAGTAGTCTTACAACAAACACTACTGAGTTTAGATGGGGAACCATCATTGAGGATATCGAAGTCCTTGTATACTTATCGATGAACTTCTTATCCTTGAACAGATCAATCAGTGGCTTGGTGTGCTAGGGAATACATATGGAATGAAGATGATCAGTCTAACAGAACACAGAATACTTCTCACATGCATGACTGACTTGGGATGATTCCAGAGGAAGCAAAAACGACCTTTCTTGAACTCACGGCAGCAAATTACATCAAATGCACGTGAATCAAATGAAGTCACTTCTTATACCAAACATATGCTTCATGAGCTAGCAGGAAGAAATTTTTACAAGTTTCCAACACTAGCTCAATGTTCAACATGAATCATGGAGGAGACAAAATGCCGCTGATGGGCTCAACAACAACCCATCAGAAATTTCCATATCACTAGACTTCCACTATTATGTGAACAATGTGATAGTATTGGTCAGACCAAAAGATGTAATGGTGTATGATGATCTAGTGTATAACATTCCAAATTGCAAATTTGGGATGTTACAAACCTACCCCCCCTTAAGATGAATCTCGCCCTCGAGATTCGGGTTGGCTAGAAAATAGGTGAGGGTGGTCCTTGAGCAAATCTTCTTCTCTTTCCCAGGTGGCTTAATCCTCTGAGTGGTGGTTCCACTGAACTTTGCAAAACTTGATAACCTTGCTGCGGGTAACTCTGCTGGCATAATCGAGAATCTTGACTGGCTTCTCCTCATATGTTAAGTCGTCCTCCAACTGAATCGCTTCAAGCGGTACTGTATCTCTTAGCGGTACCTCCGCCATCTCGGCATGACATTT
This sequence comes from Triticum urartu, assembly GCF_003073215.2. NCBI lineage: Eukaryota > Viridiplantae > Streptophyta > Magnoliopsida > Poales > Poaceae > Triticum > Triticum urartu. Next base: position 276,562,798 of record NC_053025.1, read on the forward strand.
CTTCAGCTGAGAAACATGGAATACATCATGAACTCCTGACAGTCCCTTTGGTAATTCCAACTTATAAGCGACTTCTCCCATACGTTGCAAGATCTTGTACGGTCCAACGAAACGTGGTGCTAACTTTCCCTTAACTCCAAAGCGCTTAACTCCTCGAAGTGGGGATACTCGGAGATAAACTCTGTCTCCGGTTTCATAGACTGTCTCCTTGAGTTTTGAATCTGTGTAGCTCTTCTTCCTGGACTGGGCTACCTTGAGCCTATCGCGAATCAACTTAACTTTCCGTTCAGACTCCTTAATCAAATCTGGTCCAAAGAATTGACGGTCTCCAACTTCGTCCCATGACAACGGTGTCCTGCACCTCCTTCCGTATAAAGCTTCGAAAGGTGCCATCTTCAAACTGGTTTGGTAACTGTTGTTATAAGAAAACTCCGCATACGGCAAGTTATCGTCCCAACTAGATCCATAATCTAGTGCACAAGCTCTCAGCATATCTTCCAGAATCTGATTGACTCTCTTGGTCTGTCCATCTGTCTGCGGATGAAAAGCTGTGTTGAACTCTAGTCTGGTGCCCAAAGTTTCATGCAACTGATTCCAAAACTTTGAGGTAAATTGGGTTCCTCTATCTGATACGATACTCCTCGGAACTCCATGCAAACAAATGATCCTAGTCATGTATATCTTTGCCAACTTAGCACTGGTGTAAGTGGTCTTAACTGGAATAAAATGTGCTACCTTCGTCAAACAATCAACTACTACCCATATCGAGTCATAGCCTGATTTTGTCCTGGGCAGTCCTGTGATAAAATCCATGCCTATCTTATCCCACTTCCATTCGGGTATCGGCAATGGTTGTAACAATCCTGCTGGCTTCTGATGCTCTGCCTTTACTCTCTGACATACGTCACAAACTGCTACATATGCTGCAATATCCTTCTTCATTCCGGTCCACCAGAATGTTTCCTTCAAATCCAAATACATCTTGGTATTCCCTGGGTGAATCGAATACGGTGAATCATGTGCCTCTTGCAAAATCAACTTCCTGATCTCCGGGTCATTTGGCACATAAACACGGTCCTCAAACCATAGGGTATCGTGCTCATCCTCACGAAATCCCTTTGATTTTCCTTCGCTCAATTTCTCTTTTATAGCAGCAATCTCCTTGTCAGATTTCTGAGCTTCTCTGATCTTATCCATCAATGTTGACTGAATCTCCAATGTTGCTACATAGCCTCTCGGAACTATTTCCAAACATAGCTCACGAAGGTTTTCTGCTAACTCCTTTGGTACTTCTCCCGTCACTAGGGTGTTGACATGGCTCTTACGGCTCAATGCGCCAGCTACTACATTAGCTTTTCCGGGATGGTAATGCAATCTCATGTCGTAATCCTTGATGAGCTCCAACCATCTCCTTTGTCTGAGGTTCAACTCCTTCTGCGTGAAAATGTACTTCAAACTCTTGTGATCCGTGTACACCTCACAATGATTTCCAATGAGGAAATGTCTCCACGTTTTCAATGCATGCACTACGGCTGCTAACTCCAAATCATGCGTGGAATAATTCAACTCATGAGGCTTCAGTTGCCGTGAAGCATACGAAACAACTCTCCCTTCCTGCATAAGCACTGCTCCAAGTCCTCGACGTGAAGCGTCGCAATACACCTCATAATCCTTGGTCTGATCTGGTAAAATCAATACTGGTGAGGTAACCAAGCATTTCTTCAACTCCTGGAAACTAGCCTCACACTCCTCAGTCCAATTGAACTTAGTATCCTTCTTCAACAATTCAGTCATAGGCTTTGCAATCTTTGAAAAGTTCCCAATGAATCTCCGGTAGTATCCTGCGAGTCCAAGAAAACTCCGGATCTCTCCAACTGTTGTTGGTGCTTCCCATTCGGTTACGGTCTCAACCTTTGTGGGGTCAACTGCTATACCTTCTCCGGATATAACGTGTCCGAGGAATCCAACTTCCTTCAACCAAAACTCACATTTGCTGAATTTGGCGTATAACTGATGTTCCCTTAGTTTCTCCAAAACCAAACGCAAATGTTCCTTATGCTCCTCTTCATTCTTTGAATAAACCAGGATGTCATCAATGAACACTACGACGAACTTATCCAAAAACTCCATAAACACTTTGTTCATCAGGTTCATAAAATAGGCAGGTGCGTTAGTCAATCCAAATGACATAACGGTATACTCATACAGTCCATATCTTGTGGTGAATGTTGTCTTAGGTATGTCCTGCTCCCGAATCTTCAATTGATGGTACCCTGATCGCAAATCGATCTTGGAAAACACTTTAGCTCCTTGCAAACGATCAAACAGATCATTAATCATTAGCAGTGGGTACTTATTCTTGATGGTTACTTCATTCAGTCCCCGATAATCTACAACCATCCTTAATGATCCATCCTTCTTTTCCACTAGAAGTATTGGTGATCCCCAAGGCGAAGAACTTGGGCGAATGTAACCTTTATCCAATAACTCCTTAATCTGATTCTTAATTTCCACCAAATCCTTTGCTGGCATCCGGTACGGTTGCTTCGATATTGGGCCTGTACCTGGCAATAACTCAATCAAAAACTCAATGTCTCTATCCGGTGGCATGCCTGGTAATTCCTCAGGAAATACATCAGGAAAATCCTTTACCACTGGTACTTCTTCTTGCACAACTCCTGTTAGGCAATTTACTTGTGTCCTTTTTGGTACATGCCGGGATACATACTTGATCCTTCTCCCTCCTGGTGTGGTAAGCAAAATTGACTTACTAGCACACTCAATATTCCCTTATACTTTGATAACCAATCCATGCCTAATATCACATCCAATCCTTGAGATTCCAATACTATTAGGTCTGAGGGAAAAACATAGTTACCAATCCTAAATGGTAACCGATCACACCATAAACTTGCCACGTACTCTGCTCCTGGCGAGGTTACTAACATGGGTGACCTAAGGGCTTGGGTTGGTAGGTTATACTTATCCACAAATCCCCTTGATATGTATGAATGCGATGCTCCAGTATCAAAAAGAACGAGTGCAGTAAATGACTTAACCAAAAACTTACCGATTACTGCATCGGGCTGATCTTCAACCTCCTCCACATTAACGTGGTTCACTTGTCCCCCTATTGAAAGGGTTCGGCTTTTTCCCAGAGCTTCCATTGCCATTTCCATTTTGGCCTTCAGGACATTCATTGGCATAATGTCCGGTCTTGGAACACTTGAAACAGGTGACTTGACTCAGGTCTCTCTTGGTTGGGGTCGATGGGGTGGTCCGGTTCTGGCCGTTGCTTCCTCCATTCCCATTACCATTCCTGTGGCCATTATGGTTGTGCGAACTACCTCCTCCATGGGTGTGCTGAAACTGAAATCCCGGTTTAGGGGCAAAACGGGGCTTCTGGTGGGCTCCAGAGTTATACTTCCCCTGTCCATATTTCCTCTTGCGGTTCTCAATCTGCTGTTGCTTCCCTTCAATCATGATGGCACGATCTACCAACTCCTGGTAGTTATTGAAACTCGCTACCATCAACTTCATGCTTAGTTCATCATTCAGTCCTTCCAGAAACTTCTCCTGCTTAGCTGCATCCGTAGCAACGTCATCTGGGGCATAACGTGCTAGCTTGCTGAAATCGTCAACGTACTGGCCAACTGTCCTTCCTCCTTGGCGTAAGTTGTGAAACTCACGCTTCTTCATGGCCATAGCTCCTGCTGAAACATGGGCAGTGCGGAAAGCTTGCTGAAACTGATCCCATGTGACAGTGTCAACTGGGTAAGTGGCTGTGAAATTCTCCCACCATGCTGCCGCGGGTCCGTCAAGCTGGTGAGCGGCAAACTTCACTTTCTCACCATCTGTGCATCCTGCAGTGGTCAACTCCCTTCCTATCTTGCGGAGCCAATCGTCTGCTACTATTGGCTCGGTGCTACTGGAAAACACCGGCGGATTCAGCCTAAGGAAACGGGCTAAGTGGTCAACAGGTGGTGGTGGTGGTCGGTTGTTGTTGTTGTTGTTCTGCTGGTTCTGGACTAACATCTGCATCAATTGATTCTGCTGCTGGATCAACTGAGTGAGCTCCGGTGGGAATCCATTGTCACGTCTCAGAGGCATCTGAGGGTTTAGAAAAGACGAGAAATAAGAATAGAGTGAGGTCTAAAGGGAAAACATTACCCCAATGCTCATGAGCAAATGCACACAAAATCACTTCATTCAATCAAACAAGGGCTTACAATCGGTCTAAAACTATCGCAAAAGTGCTCGAACTATAATGTTTACATGGGGGAATACTACTACTATTTTGTGGTCATCTAGAAATTTGAAGCGGTGGAAGACTCCATGATATCTGCTCCAGCTTCGTCTTCAAAGTCGGGTTCACTTGGATCCGAATCGGTGTCGTCGATGATGATGTAGTTGTCCGGACATGCGACGTACATGTCTTCCTTCCTGGATGCTAACTTCCTCTTGAGTTCTTCAATCTCCTGCTTAAGATCGCCATTGTGTCTCGCTAGGGCTACGATCTCGTCCATGTAGTCCTTGCGTGTAGACTTCAGTTCTCCTTCTAGCTCGATGATCCTTGCCTTCGCATTATTCAACTCTATCATATCATTGCACATCTGGTTCTCGTGGCGTCGAATGTGCTGGTTTAACTCCTGGATGAAAGATGCAATGGATCTATCCTTCTTGGTGCTGACTAACTCCCATTGTTCATCTCGGCGTCCGCAAATCTGGTAGATAGTGTCCTTGAGGTCTTCTTGGTAAACTTCTCCAATGCGTCCCATGGTGATATGAGCTGCCATGCTCCTTCCCAGACTCCAGGCTGGTGCATGGAAAATACTATCTATAGGCTTCGTGATTGGCGCGAATGTTCTTCCCGGAACGTGAGCTTGAATCTTCCAGCGCTCCTCTTCAGGCAGAGTGGCGTTGAAGGTCCTGGTGAAGCTTGGTAGTCCAATGTTCAGGTACTTGGTGACTTCCTTCAAGTGAAATCCAAAAGGTGTTCCTTCATCCGGTTGAGCGTACTTAATCTTCGCGTTCATCATCCTAAAAGAGTAGAAAAGATGAGGAGTTAGAAAATGAGAAGAGAATGGTGATCTATGGCTTTAACTTAGTGGTCGTGTCCTACAGTCAGCGTGTGCTCTGATACCATCTCTGTAGCGACCCGACCCGAATGGATCAAGTGCTCTATGCTCAGGTGTCATCCCTGGATCAGTAATGCTGACACCACACAGTACATCGAAGGATTTATAGCAGAGTGGCAATCACACACTTATTACATCGTTGTCTCAAAGAGAACTTATTACAATAAATATGGCTTAAGGCCATCTAATAACGATAACAGCGGAAGACTCGGAAGATAAATGGGTCCATCAACTCCAACAGCATCACTGAGTATAGAACCACGACCTAAAAGCACCTTACTCGTCGTCTGAAAAGTCTGCAACATGAGAAGTTGCAGCCCGAAAACGGGTCAGCACATGGAATATGCTGGCAATGTAACACATAGAGAGTAATGGAATGTAACAACTATACTACATGCATATATGGCTGGTGGAAAGCTCTATGGTTACAATTTTGCGTAAAGCCAGTTTTTCCCTACTACAAAGGAATAAATTTATTTAACTATCATGGTAGTTGTTAAACATCGAGAATGGTTGACAGCATTCCGATCCCAATTAAGTAATTAAAACCCATTAATATTAATTAGAGTAACATGTTGAGATTCACATGATATTCAAGTACTAGATACTCAAGTTGTCCATAACTGGGGACACGGCTAATCATGATTAGTTTGTACACTCTGCAGAGGTTTGTGCACTTTTCCCCACATGACTCGATCGCCTCCGTTTGTTTTCTCGCACTACATGGTGTTTGAGAAACGGATGACCGAGACATAGTCTTTCAGAAGTGCTAGCACCTTACATGTGGGGTAGACCGTACCACCTACAACCCCTACATATGCTAGTCCACCCCGTAAGAGTTCGCACAACTTAGTCAACTATGCCAGAGCCCATAGTAGCATGTGGCTGCACACGGAAGTTTCTAGCATGAATGATCTTATGATCCCTTTGAGCCTGGGTGGCGGTCCAAAATAAAACAGGCAAGTCCTGATAGACATCAGGTGCCTCAATCCACCCAGATGTGTGTTTAAGTTGCCACCTTAGATAAACCATTAAAATTATCAACTCACATCTGTCATGGATATCACTCACCCAATCCACGTCTACTAGCATAGCATGGCATAATAAGCAAACGTAGAAGTAACTCCCAAAGGTTTCATAATAATACAGGTGATAGGTACTACCTCATCTACTTCCCATCCCACAGTTTAATTAGATCCTAATCATGCAATGTGAGAGGATTGATCTAATGCAATAAAACATGGGTTGTAGAAAAGGTATGATCAAAGTGTTACTTGCCTTGCTGATGATCCGCGAGTCCTAGGGTTTCGAAGTAACAAGCGGCGCAATCCGGGTGATCTATCGCAGACAAACAACAAGCACACAATAAGTACTCATTTAATGCACAGGTAAAACTCGAACAAGAGAACAAACCAGAAAGTTCAACTTAAGAACTCCGGTTGCAAAGAAAGAACGAACCGAACAAAGAAACAGAAAACAAACGGCGGAAGAAAACAACTCGGTTCTAGCAAGTTGAAACTAGGTCAAATTTTACCGGGGCAAAAACTTGTTTAAGTTGATTAGATGGAACGGCGGTTTCGAAACGAAACTCCAGGCGCTTGAATCACCTGATTCCAATAAACGAGCGAGAAGAAAGACTAGAACGAAGATCGGATCTGAGATCATGATCGCGGAATATATCTGACGAAAAGAAAAAGAAGAATGATTAAACGAACGGGCGTCGTTAACCGGGGAATAATCGGTGATCACGTTCGTTGAGACGAACGGTCTGAAAGAAGAATGAAAACCGATCTAGGGTTTTCAGAAAAGAAACCGAGAAGAAAAACCGGAAAGAAAACGGAAAAGAAACGGAACGGTTCTTTTAAGAAAAACCGAACCGAGGAAAAGAAAAAGAGGCGCGGCACGGGGCTACCTCCAGCGAGGCGGAACTCCGGCGGCGGCGGGGCAAGGGCGGCGGCGGGGCTGCGGCTTGGGCGCAGGTGGCGGCGCGGCTAGAGGCGGCGGGGCTGGCGCGGCGGGTGAGGGGCGCGGGGTGGGGCGCGGCTAAGGAGGAGAGAGGCTTGGGATTGATGTGAGGAGAGGGGGGGTTTGGGGTGTATTTATATAGGTGGGGGGATTACTTGGGGTAGGGGGCAAGCAAAAGAGGGAAAACAAAACAAGGAAAGGGGGGGCTAACCGGCCTAGAGTCCCTCTGGGACTCGGCCTAGAGCGAGGGAGGCGGCGGCCTGGCGCTGCGCCTGGCGCGCGCGCTGGCTGGGGAGGCGGCCGGCTGGCTGGGCCTTTGGCCGGGCTGGCCTTGGTCCTTTTTTTAACTGGATTCGCGCGCAGAAAAACAAAAGAAAACTAAACTAAACGAACTCCAAAATCTCTAAAGTAAATTTTCTCCGACTCCTAAAAATGAGTCGAACAAAATGAACTTTTCTCCGGGCCTAAAATGCAATTTTTGAAAACATGCATTTTTCCCTATCCAAATAAAATGCGAATAAACTCCGGCAAAACCAAAATTTGACTTATTCATTAAATCTTCATTTTTCCTAAATTTGGGAAAGTCATATTATTCCCTCTCTCATATTTTGATATTGGGAAAAATAATAATTGAAGATGAAATAAATAAATCAAATGATCCTCTTTTTTCAAAATTTGAGAAAACTCTCAAATATGAAAATAACGAAATCTCCAACTCTCTCCGAAGGTCCTTGAGTTGCGTGAAATTTCTAGGATCGACCAAAATGCAAGAAAATATGCTATGCATGATGATCTAGTGTATAACATTCCAAATTGCAAATTTGGGATGTTACACATTGGAAATCTCATACAGTTTAGTCATATTCTTCAGTGATAGAGACGAAGTTCTTCTGGTCTCTGAGGAATTTGTTCTGACTGAGGAGTTAGGAATTCGCCAGTGCGGATTGCCTACACAGTGAGGAACATGATAGCCCTGAGGAATTTGATACTCAAAATTCCGACCATTGTTGTGCTATGCGCCAGCTGTCCAAAAATATCTACCCACTTAACGGTCATATCATTGAAGGGCATTTATGTCTTATCATGTCGGGCTGCTCCCTAGGCTATAAATAGCCGCCCCATACAACCACTAGCTGGTTGGTTGCCCCGAGAGAAACTGACACTTGTCAATTGAGAGCATCCCATCCTCCGAGGACTTTGAGTGAAAATCATCAAGTGAGGAAAACTCAAACCCAAACACCTACAAACCCAAAGTGATTGAGCATCACTGAAGAGATTGATCCTGCATGGATCCGACACTTGTTACCTTTGAAGATTGTGCATCTTTCAGACGGTTAGGCATCATGGTCTAGAGCATCCAAGAGGAAATTGTGGATCGCCGAGTGACCGAGTCTGTGAAGGTTTGGAAGTCACCTGAAGACTTGCCACGAGTGATTGGGCGAGGTCTGTGTGACCTTAGCTCAAGGGTAATATGATGAGGACTGAGTGTCCTGAGTTACATGTTCAGGACTGGGTGTCCGGGACTGTGTGTCCTCAGGTTTAAATACCTAGCCGCCCTAACCAGACGTACAACTGCCACAGTAGTTGGAACTGGTCTACCAAATCATTGTCTTCACCAAGCTACCTGGTTCCATTTCCTCAACCCTTCCATTTCCTCATTTCTGTGTTGTGTGCTTGTTCATATCTGTTTGAAGACTTTGACTGAAGACTTTCTCTATTTCCTCAGTTCAATTTTCTTCAGTCTGTTTGTCTTATCCTGTATTATCATGTGTTTACGCTTTCTGTACTCTGTGCTTGTTTTCATTTCTTCATGAAGACCATCCTCATGCTCTGTTATGTTTACTTCTGAGTACTCATTCCGCTGCAAGTAGTTCTTCACTCAGGAATTTCCTCACCCTGAAATTCCTCAGTGAAGAATTCATTAAAGTCGCCTATTCACCCCCCTCTAGTCGATATAATGCACTTTCAATTGGTACAGAGCAAGGTACTCCCTTGTTATGTATGATTTTGGTTTAACCACCTGGATTTTTAGTTATGTCGACCGCAGGTATGATCAAGGTTTCTACTAGGTGTCCTACCTTCGATGGGACGGACTACCCCTACTGGAAGAATAAGATGCGCATGCATCTTGAGGCAATTGATAACGATCTCTGGTACGTTGTGGAGAATGGTGTTCCCTCTGTCACTCCCACCATCAACGCTGCTGATGTGAAGAGATTCAAGCAACTCGACTCTCAAGCAAAGAATATCATATGTGGCCATCTGAGCAAAGGGCAGTATGGAAGAGTGTGTGCTTTGGAGACAGCTAAGCTTATCTGGGACAGGCTGTCCAAGGTCAATGAGGGAGTCTCAACACAGCGTGACTCTCGAGTTGGCGTTCTTCGAAATCTCTTCAACCGCTTCAAATGACTCGACAATGAAAATGTTCAGCAAACCTTCGATCGCCTCACTGGCATCTGAAATGAGCTTCAAGCACTTGGTGCCGCTGATATCACCGACCATGAGGTGGTGAAGAAATTGCTAAGATCGCTTGACTCCTCATTTGATACCTTGGCATTGATGATACAAGAACGTCGAGACTATAAGTCACTTGATCCCGCTAATATCCTTGAGAGACTAAACACTGATGAGTTCCAGCTTGCTGAGAAGAGAGATCTCTATAGACCAAGTTATGGTAGATCACGGGCTCTGAAGGTTAAGGTAGTATCCGAATCTGATGGTGACGATTCTGACAGCAGCCTTGGTGACCCCGAAGAACTGATCCAGGAGCTAGCAATGCTCGTGAGGAAGTTCCAAAAGTTCTCAAGACATGGTCGTTTTGGTAAATCCTCAAGAGGTGGTGACTTGAGATCAGATTCCTCATCCCATGATTACAAGAAGAGACTCTACAATAAATGCAAAAAACCTGGACACTATATTCAAGATTGTCCTCAGTGGGAAAAGGAATCGAAGAAGAAGAAGAAGTACAAGGATTATAGTTCTGATGATTCAAAGAAGAAGAAGAAGAAATCTTCAAAGTCCTCGTCATCAAGACCCTCAAGGTCCTCATCTCACAAGAAGAGCAGCTCCAAGAAGGCTCAAGCATTCATTGGCAAGGAAATGGACTCTGAGGCTGAATCTGAGGAAAATGAGGAAGAGGAGGAATCTGAGGAATCAGACTCTGGTGTGGCAAGCCTAGCCCTCCAACTGTGTTCGTCAGCAAGTCTATCTTCAACTCTGAAGAAATGGACCTCCCCAACACTACTGATGACGATGACGAGGACTACGCTCCCACCTATTGCTTCATGGCAAAAGGCTCAAAGGTACTCAAATATCCCTCCTCTGAATCTAGTGAGGATGAATCTGATGAAAACCTCAAACCCGGCTATTCTAAACTTGCTAAGATTGCTGTGAAACTGCAAAAGGCTCTTGAAAAGGTTCAAAATATGCTAGATAAAAGCGATGATATGTTGGGCGAGGAAATGGATCGCACTAAAATCTTGACTGAAAATCTTCAGAGACTTCAGTCCAAGTTTAACAATCTTCAAGGTCATCATAACACTCTCCTATCTGATCATGATAAGCTTTCTTATGAATTTATTCAAAGAAAGCAAGATCTTGAGCAGTTAAGAGTGAGTTATGAAGATCTTCAGAAGGAGCGTGATTCATTACTTGCTCAACAGATCAGCGCTACTCAGGATGAATTTGTTCCTCCATGTTTGAAGTGCATTGAACGTGAAACTACTAATTCTTCACCTGAATGCTCAAATACTTCCATTGCTGCAAATTCCTCAACTGCCTCTGCTATCACTAATTCCTCATCTAAGGACATTGCTAGTATCTCTAATGATGCAGTGCTGAAGGAATTGTATATGACAGGCATGTACAAAAGCCTCAATGGGCATCAGGCTCTTTGTGATGTGCTTAAAAAGTAGATACTCAACAGGAACCCTAGGAAAGAGGGTATTGCCTTTGAGAGGAAACTTAATGCTGATGGGACCTACTGGAAACCTGAGCAGTATCCCAAAACCTCATGGGTTGCTGCAAAGGGACCTTCAGTGGATCCATCTACTTTATATGGCTTTACATGTGAATCTTCTTCATACTCTTTTGATGAGTCATTTGACTCCAATTATAAACTGTTCAAAACACAGAATGGTGAAGTATTTGCTAGATATGTTGGCACTAACTGTAGGAACGGTCCTCCTATGAAGAAAATCTGGGTTCCCAAAAGGTGCCTTGAAAATCTTCAGGTGAATGTCATCATGACACCACATGTGAAGAATAGGAACCCCAGATCAAATTCCTCATACGGACCAAACTCTTCACATGGATCAAAGTCCTCATATGAGCATCATCGTGCTAACCCGTCTGTTTCGTAGGGAAGATCTAAGGATTATGAATATGTGCATTATGCTTCAAATCATAATATTCATAAGTCCTCGAAGAATTTCTCTGCTTACTCTTATGCTTACCCTAACCACTCTAAAGTGAAATGAAGTGGATTGGCATCTATGCCACCCTTCTCTTATGGAGCTCGCAGAAAGATGAACTCTTTGCCACCTCTTTAGATGTGGGTGGTGAAGAAAAAGAACTAACCTCTTATGTAGGGTCGGGTCTCCAAACAAACTTAATCGTCTGAATAATTTGCTGGAGACCTGAATATGCTTGAAAGGACGCAAGCTATTCATGAAGAAATGAATTTTCATTTCTCACGTCCTCATACTGCTTTATCTGTTCTATTGCCTGATGAAATTGATGTGATGAAATTGATACCATATTCTTCACTACTGAAGTATATGAGTTCGTAAGTTGCACTAATTCATCTGTAGGATGATCAACCCAAAGCCACTGAGTGGGTCCTCGATAGTGAATGTACAAATCACATGACTAGCGACATGAGCTTATTGATGGACTCTGCTTTATCTCTATCACATCTGAAGCATATCACCTACGCTGACAAAGGAAAAAGCAAGGTATTGGGTCTAGGTAAGGTTGCAATCTCAAAGGATCGACACATGGACAAAGTCATGCTTGTCCAGTCCTTAGGGTTCAACCTCATGTCTGTCTCAATGCATTGTGATCTTGATATGGTTGTTGTCTTTGGCAAGTATCGTTGTGTTGTGATCATGGAAGCTGACAATTCCAAAGTCTTCGAAGGATTTAGGAGAGGAGATTTGTATATTGTTGATTTCTCTATAGGACCACAACCTACTACATGTCTACTTGCAAAAGCTTCAGAAGGCTGGCTATGGCATCGACGACTTGGTCATGCTGGCATGAGGAATCTACACATGCTCGCGAAGAATAAGCATGTCATTGGCATTGAAAATGTGAAATTCCTCAAGGATCACTTATGCGGAGCCTGTGAAGCTGGAAAGATGACCAAGGCCAAGCATCCAGCAAAGACTATCATGACTACTACTCGACCATTTGAATTGCTTCACATGGATCTCTTTGGCCCTACTCACTATGCCACATTTACTAATGCTGCATCCTTATATGGCTTTGTTATTGTTGATGATTATTCTCGATATACATGGGTCCATATTATCACTTACAAAACTTAAGTGCAGGAAGACTTCAAATGATTTTCCTCGAGGGCTTCAACCAAGTTTGGTGTGAAGATCAAGCACATCAGAAGTGATAATGGAACTGAGTTCAAGAACACTAGCCTTGATGACTATCTTGATGAACTTGGTATTACTCATGAGTTATCTGCTCCTTATACTCCTCAGCAAAATGGCGTCATGGAGCGCAAGAACAGGACTCTTGTTGAGATGGCCCGCACTATGCTTGATGAGTACAAGACGCCTCCTCGCTTCTGGCTTGAGGCAATTGATACTATGTGCCACATCATCAACAGGGTATATCTTCACAAATTCTTCAAGAAGACACCATATGAACTTCTCACTGACAAGAAACCCAATGTGAGTTATTTCAAAGTCTTCAGTGCTAAATGTTGGATTAGAGATCCTCATCATAGTTCTAAGTTTGTACCAAAAGCACATGAAGGTTTTATGCTCAGTTATGGTAAGGACTTGCACACCTACAGAGTCTTCCACACCTGCCATCACAAGGTTGTTGAAACTGTAGATGTGCAGTTCGATGAGACTGATGGCTCGCAAGGAGAGCACCTACCTCCTGTGACAGATGAAGTACCTCCTGAGGAATCTATTAAGTTCAAGGCTACTGAGGATGTCATTCCTACTGAAGAATCTGCTGAAGAAGTCATTCCAGAACATGAAGAACGTCATGCTGATGCACCTGAAGAAAATGGTGCTGAAGAAAATACTGATCAAATTCCTCGACGAAAACCCGCTCACCCTCGCGTTGCAAATGAAGTGCAAATTGAGAAAATCATCAGCAACCTCAATATTCTAGGTCCTCTCACATGCTCAAGAGCTTCACATTTATCTAACTTTTGTGGGCACTTTGCTTTCGTCTCTATCACAGAGCCCACTAAGCTAGATGAAGCATTTCTGGAGCTTGAGTGGATTCAAGCTATGCAAGAGGAATTACATCAATTCGAGCTCAACAACATCTGGGAACTGGTCAAACGTCCAGATCCACGCAAGCACAATATCATCGGCACAAAGTGGATCTACCGCAACAAGCAAGATGAAAATGGCCTTGTGGTGAGGAATAAGGCACGGCTTGTAGCTCAAGGCTACACACAGGTTGAAGGAATTGATTTCGATGAAACTTTTGCACCTGTTGCTAGACTTGAAGCTATTCGCATATTACTTGCTGATGCTAACCATCATGATATCATCTTATATCAAATGGATGTGAAAAGTGCATTCCTCAATGGTAAGCTTGAGGAAGAAGTATATGTTGCTCAACCCCCAGGTTCTGAAGATCCAAAGCATCCTGACAAAGTCTTCAGACTCAATAAGGCCCTCTATGGCCTCAAGCAGGCCCCACAGGCGTGGTATGATACTTTGAAGGAATTCCTCATGAAGAAAGGCTTCAAACCCGGTTCGCTTGACCCAACTCTTTTCAATAAATCTTATGATGGTGAATTGTTTGTGTGCCAAATATATGTTGATGATATTATCTTTGGCTGTACTGACCAATGTTATACTGATGAATTTGGTTATATGATGAGGGAGGAATATGAAATGTCTATGATGGGAGAATTGAAATTCTTCTTAGGTCTTCAGATTCGTCAACAGCGAAATGGCATATTCATATCTCAGGAGAAATACCTCAAGGATGTACTGACGAAATTCGGCATGCAAAATTGCAAAGGAGTCAAAATCCCTATGCCCGCAAATGGCCATCTATGCACTGATGAAAATGGTACTGACTTCGATCAAAAGGTATACCGCTCCATGATTGGTTCTTTATTGTACCTATGTGCATCTAGGCCAGATATTATGCTTAGTGTTTGCATGTGTGCCCGATTTCAAGCTACACCGAAGGAATCACACCATAAGGCTGTGAAGCATATTCTTCGATATCTAGCTCACACACCAACACTTGGATTATGGTACCCCAAGGGCTCGGCTTTTGATCTCATTGGATTTTCAGATTCTGACTATGTTGGTGATCGTGTGGACCGCAAGTCAACATCTGGCACATGCCATTTCCTCGGACGATCCTTCGTATGTTGGTCCTCGAAGAAACAGAATTGTGTATCACTGTCTACTGCTGAAGCTGAGTACATTGCTGCTAGTTCTTGTTGTGCTCAACTACTATGGATGAAGCAAACTCTCAAGGACTACGGCGTCAACGTGAAGAATGTGCCACTCTACTGTGACAATGAGAGTGCCATCAAGATTGCTCATAACCCAGTTCAGCACTTGAAGACAAAGCACATTCAGATTCATCATCATTTTCTTCGTGATCATGTGTTGAAGGGCGACATCTCTATTGAGCATGTGAAGACTGAAGAACAGCTAGCCGATATCTTCACTAAGACCTTGGATGAGAAGAGATTTAGCAAGTTGTGGTGTGAGCTAAATATCCTAGAAGCTTCGAATGTTCTTTGAAAAGGACACTCATCCTAACACTTATGCAAATTGATGACTTAGATGTGCAACACATGAAGAAACATTTTTCTTCAATCAATGAAGAATAACACTCTAAGTGTGAATAAATTAACGAAGAATTTGATTCTCAGAACCCTATGACAATTATACGCGGTGTCTGAAATCATCATTCTTATACGGTGGGTCATGCCACCACCAAATGTAGAGAATCTTCAATTTGAGTTTTTTCAGTTGTTCCAATTCTTCAACTTTGCATTTTCTTCACCTTTTCCGTCGTTTTTCTTCATTGGCTATATATATATATATACATATGTGTGTGTGTGAGTTTATGTCCTCTATGGCATTCACTTATAGCTATTTCTTCGTATTGCCTTTTCTACTATGTGAATGTGATCGGACCCTTCCCCCTCTATGCTATAATCAACCCAATCTATTCACAAATTCTTCATGTGCGTTCTATTTGAAACTCGTTCAAAATCTTCACTTTGTCCTTGTCAGTTGAAGAATTTGCGAACGGAACTTTTAACTTATCCTATCTAAATTTTTGGCTTTGCCGCTCAAACCGTTCCACATCCCACGACAACACTTATCTATTCACCCACGATCTCACACGATCTCCACTTCTTAGTACATGGGTGACACATGTCAAACGAATGAGAAGGGTCAGGGGCACGTTCGTCCAATTTCTTCGGGCGAGCAATTTTTTCACCGTGGCTATAAATACCCCTTCCCTTCCTCACTTCACTTTTATTCCGCTCATTCTCACTCCAGCTCGAGCTTCTAAAACCCTAGCACCGTTGCTACTTCATCGTCGCTGGTGAGGAAGAGCTTCACTGCCTCGACCTCGTCGCCGTCGTACTCGCGCCGACCGCGGATTTCTTCACTCCGCCGCCGCCGTAGCTGTCTTCCTCTGCCAAGTTAGGGCATGGAAGATCTGAAATGACAAACTTCACATCTACACCTCTCAGTTCGTCATCCGGGGTAATTAAAAGTTACTTTTGTTGCCCTCTTTGATTCAAATGATAACTACAAAATCTTCAAAGGTGTTTATTCTTCAAATTCGTCACACACTGAACACCTCACATGTCATTTGTTCTTGATTCATTTCTCTAAGCTATATTTTTCTTCAAGATTCCTCAATTGTGTGGATTTTTGATCTATACAACTCTAGAACCTAAGACTAAGAATGCTTAGTGAAATTCTTCAAGACTCATCTGGTCAAAATCCTCAAACTTGTTCTTTTTGAAAAACCTCTGAGAACGCATATGACTTCTCCATATTCCTCGCAACTATACTCTGTTCACAGGTACTCATGTCAGATGCTGAATCACTAGGTTCTCATCAACTTAACTCATTTGCAGCGTTCCTCGAAGAAAAGTTGCATACATCTTCAGAGAATTCCGTTGTTCAAATTCCTCATCTGAAGAAAATGGTTGATGGAAGGAAGCCACAGAAGGGAGGAAAGAGGCCTGAGGTTAATACTGCTTTTGAGATCCTTGATGATATATACAAGGACTATTGCACTCCTGATGAGGCCAAGTTTGGTAAGGAGGACAAAAATCAGCGCAAGGTGCGCATTCAAAAGATTGAGAGGAGATGGGCAAAAGAGTGGAGGGAGTACAGGTATATTACTCCCAAGTACATGAAGAAATTCGCTCTCAATCCTCCATGCCCAAGACCTACGTTGGCACCTGGCCAAGAAGCAGATCCTACCAGCCTCAAGCGCGGTGAGGATTATCCTGATGAATGGGCCTAGCGCCAGGCCAAGTTGGCCAGACAAGCAAGAGAAGCAGTGAGGAAATTCAATGAAGACTCTGCTGCCGCTGCTGCCACTATTGAGGCCTCTGCAAGTAAGCCCAAGAAGGCTGTGCCGAAGAAGCCTGCTTATAAGCCAAGTGCTTCAACCCAAATGCCCTCACGGCCAAGTTCCTCAGCAATGCCCTCACGGCCAGTTTCTTCAAAGCCCGCACGGCCAACTCCTCATGCTGCTCCCACTCCAAAGCCCTCAGCTGCTCCGACCAAATCCTCTGCACCTGTGCATGTCACCACGTGCCAAAGGACAACAGGCGTCTCTATTGCCTCAGGAGCATCTGCTAGTTCCTCGGCACCACTGCATTCTTCAACTAGTCCCACTCTGTTGAAGACCAAGGCAACTGCTGGACGAGGCTCTCGACCAAGTCTTCAAAAGAAGCAGGTCGCTTTTCAAGTGCCGTCCGATGAAGATGAAGCTGATGATGATGAACTTGCAGAAATCATCAGAGACAGGCAGGTCAAGGCCACTAGAGCCAAGGGCACAAGTGTGCCTCTGCTTTTGGATCCAAAGTTGATCCTTGAGTACATTGATCTATGGCACAAGGACCCCAATACTCCTAGGCCTGACTTCAAGTTGACTCCTGGACAAAGTCATATGTTGACTCATTTCATTCAGGAAGAAAAATGGAAGTTTGAGAAGGCCAGGCAGATCAAGAAAGCGCAGTACAAGAAGTAGCGTTTCCTGAAGAAAAATGTTATCTCTATGATAACTGAAGAACTTGTCACTATTCAATCTGAGATCAAGAAACTCATTGATGAATTTGATGCATACCGTGTTGATTGGCTTGGAGCCAAGGTCCATTTTGTGAAACTCACTGATCAATTCACTTCAAATGTTGCAGCCCCAACGCAAGAGGAAATTCCCCAGGCTGAAGCATCTGCTCAGCATACTGAAGAAAATGCCAGCACCACTGATGACAATTAGGATACTGAAGAAAATGCTAATTCCAGGGATGATGACTGCATTCCATCCACTGAAGAAATTGCCAGGGTAACCACTAGTGTTGTGCCTGAAGAAACTAAAGACGTTAGGGCAACCACATCAGTTGCGCCTGAAGAAAAGCAACCAAATTCCTCTGTTCCTCCTGCACCTACACCAACACCAATCCTTCCATCTGCATCGGATGTGAAGAAGACCAAGGCTGCAGAGCGTGCAGCTGTGAAGGGAGGCATCAACTTCATCAGATTCTTCAGCCCCGAAGAAGATGAAGCCATTGACAAGCTCATTTGACAACCCAATTGATGATGTTCCTATCTCAACCATGCCATCAAAGGACCTTATTCCTTTTGATAAAGAATATGTGATTCCATGTGAATCAGACGATGACATTCCCTCAGCTGCTTCGTCAGCATAGCTTGATGAAGAAATTGAAGTGGATGCAATCCCTTCAACACCAATTGTCTCCTCACCCATGCCTCAGTTCACTGCTGAAGAGGACGGTGTTGAAGAAATGCATGAAGAAGTCGATGTGGACATTGTATGCACCACGCCAGTGCTGAATGATGACTTTTGGGAAAGTTAGCACCCGAATTCTCCTTTGTTCACTCCTCTGCAACAAATTCCTCGGTCCCCAATGACTACTGAAGTTCAAATGGGATCGGAAGAACCTCGTGCAACCCCGTCCATCCATGAAGAAATTCTAGCCACTAGTGCTGATGAAAATGTAAATGAAGAATTGAAGTCCTAGGCTGCCACTAAAGAAGTACCTGAAATTCCTCAGCCTGTGGAACCTGAGATCGAGATCCCTGAGGTTGTGATGCAATTGACCTACCCTCCTCACCCCAAGCCAAAGGATCCCTTCTCGAAGAAACAAAAATTCAAGGCTGATGACTTCTTTGGCGAGCATGTATTCTTCACTGACTACAACCCATATGACTCTGCTCGTTTAAGGAGGAAGCGTTTGTGGACTGCAAGACAGGCCAACTTCTATTCTTCACTGCTTTTCAACAAGGACAAGATATTCTACCATGAGCATTTTCCTCCTGTGGACATGGAATCATTGCCTTGTTTCACCCCTGTGCTCGGTGTGCTTCATGACGCAGGCCTCCTCAACTTTTGCTCTGACATTGTTGATTGGAATGAAGAGCTCACTCTTCAGTTCTATGCGGCACTGCACATCACCAGTGATCCTGATGACATCAACACCTGGGTCTTGGACTGGATGACCGATAATATTCATTATAAGGCACCGGCCTCTGAATTGCTTCACACCCTTCCCATCAGTCCACCCAGTGAAGGAGCTCGCTGCCTGTACCAAGAACCTGAACTCACTACTCATTACATGCAAGTGTTAATGAAGCCTCTGAAGCCCGGTCAAGCCCCAAGGACCAAATTCCTCATAAAGGACTTACTCTATGTGCCCAGAACAGTCTATCACATTCTGACGAGGATAATGAGTCCCATCAAAGGCCACGACTCATCTGATGAGGAAATAGTTGGCATCATGAAGAATCTGCTATTCAACATCATTCATAGCATTCCTATCAATTGTTATGATTTCTTCATGAGGACTCTGGCCAATGTTGCTCTCTCTCTGTTTGAGTTGAAGCCTTATGCTCCTTGGATTATGAGATTCCTCAGAACAAGGTCTTCACTCAACTACAAGGCTGATTTTCAGAATCACCTCAGCTACCTCCCTCGATTGAAGTCCTCAAGAAGACTTATATCTCAGCTGATGAAAAGGGCAAAAGGCACCTTTGGTCATTGATAAAGGCATTCGTCCATTGGATGGTCAGTTTCGCAAAGCTGCATCTTACTCCACCAATGATGACTCTGCCACTCATGATTCTGCTGCCAATGCATCCAAGTCTACTCCTCAAGCCACAGCTTCATGTGTGATGACTGACCGTGAGCTGCTTCTTAGTCTTCACCAGAAGGTGGATCGAAACCATAAATGGGTTAAGCGTCAGTTTGGTTCTATTCTTCACAACATGACTGCTACACATAATGCAGTGAAGAAAAACCATTGCTACCTCCATGAAGTTTTCGATCGCACCTGGGCTGTCCTATCACATCTGTATGGTGAAGAAGATTAGAAGAAAATGGGTCTCAAGGAAGATTTTGACTGGTCTGCACCTCCACCGAAGAAATTCAAGAAGGTCAAGGTTCCTTCTTTAGTGACCAACTCATATTCTTCATCACGCGATACCGACGAGTATGAAGACTTGGATGACACTGCGGCAGGCCCTACAACGACGCTGGCGCTCCTCCATCAACTTGATATTCTTCAAGGGCGTTAGTACTCATTTTCAACCCTTTTGGTCATTCGATGATGAAGGGGGAGAAATTTGAGTTAATCTTCAAGCGGGTCTACCTATATGGGCGTTTTTTCTCTAAGTTACAACTCTCGTTATTTTGAGGACTTTGCTGGATCGAGTTGTAATCTTAAACTCTATGGTGGCCTGATACTTTTGCTGTGTTTTCCTGCATGCTTATTCCTTGTTAATATTAATGCACGCATGTTGAATTACATCAGTCACCATATTTCATCATGCATTTCAAATTCTTCATATTATATGTTAAATGCGTGTATGGATTACAAGATATAGGGGGAGATCTCCATGATTCTACTCTTCAAAGTGTTCATTTCTTCAAAGGCAAATTCCTCACTATGCACATCTTCAGGGGGAGTTCTTCTATATCTTGCAATCAAATTCCTCAATTCCAGTATTTACACTTCATATGTTTATCCCCGTTGAAAACTTAACCTATATTGTCATCAATCACAAAAAAGGGGGAGATTGTAAGTGCATCTAGTGCCCCTTAGTGATTTTGGTGTATTGAAGACTTATAGGTTAAGGGACTGATGCGTTTGTGAGTGTACACAGGTCTATAAGTCTATGAGGAGTTTGACATTTATAGTGAAAGTCGACCCCTAAAAATGAAGTTCTTCGACTGAAGACTTTGGATTTCTGAAGACTTTCTGAAGATTTTGAAAGTCAAGAAATTGGTGTGACCTTGAAGACTTGGTATTCATTCAAGGAACATGGAGCGTGAACACTTTTGTTTTCGTAGTTTCATTTTCTCTTTATTGAGTCATAGGAAACACCGTACTGTTAAAGGGGTCGAGGAAATACTAAGGAAAAATTTCCATGTGATGCTCAACTCAAATCCTACACCCACCAATCCCTTCGACTGAAGCCATTGGAAATCTCATACAGTTCAGTCATATTCTTCAGTGACAGAGACGAAGTTCTTCTGGTCTCTAAGGAATTTGTTCTGACTGAGGAGTTAGGAATTCGCCAGTGCGGATTGCCTACACAGTGAGGAACATGATAGCCCTGAGGAATTTGATACTCAAAATTCCGACCAGTGTTGTGCTATGCGCCAACTGTCCCAAAATATCTACCCACCTAACGGTCATATCATTGAAGGGCATTTATGTCTTATCATGTCGGGTTGCTCCCTAGGCTATAAATAGCCGCCCCCTACAAGCACTAGCTGGTTGGCTGCTCTGAGAGAAACTGACACTTGTCATTTGAGAGCATCCCATCCTCCGAGGACTTTGAGTGAAAATCATCAAGTGAGGAAAACTCAAACCCAAACACCTACAAACCCAAAGTGATTGAGCATCACTGAAGAGATTGATCCTGCATGGATCCGACACTTGTTACCTTTGAAGACTGTGCATCTTCCAGACGGTTAGGCGTCATGGTCTTGAGCATCCAAGAGGTAATTACGGATCGCCGAGTGACCGAGTCTGTGATGGTTTGGAAGTCACCTGAAGACTTACCACGAGTGATTGGGCGAGGTCTGTGTGACCTTAGCTCCAGGGGAATATGGTGAGAACTGAGTGTCCTGAGCTGCGTGTTCAGGACTGGGTGTCCGGGACTGTGTGTCCTCAGGTTTAAATACCTAGCCGCCCTAACCAGACGTACAACTGTCACAGCAGTTGGAACTGGTCTACCAAATCATTGTCTTCACCAAGCTACCTGGTTCCATTTCCTCAACCCTTCCATTTCCTCATTTCTGTGTTGTGTGCTTGTTCATATCTATTTAAAGACTTTGGCTGAATACTTTCTCTATTTCCTCAGTTCAATTTCTTCAGTCTGTTTGTCTTATCATGTGTTATCCCATGTTTACGCTTTCTATACTCTATGCTTATTTTCATTTCTTCAGGAAGGCCATGCTCATGCTCTGTTATGTTTACTTCTGAGTACTTATTCCGCTGCAAGTAGTTCTTCACTCAGGAATTTCCTCACCCTGAGATTCCTGAGTGAAGAATTCATAAAAATCGCCTATTCACCCCCCTCTAGTCGATATAACACACTTTCAAAGTGGGATAAGCTTGGCATGGATTTCATCACCAGATTACCCAGGACCCGATTAGGATATAATTCTATCTGGGTAGTAGTAGATCGCTTAACCAAAGTGGCTCACTTTATCCCCGTGAAAACCACTTATCTGAGTGCGAACTTGGCTAAGATATATATGACCAGGATCGTATGTCTGCATGGAGTTCCGAGGACCATCGTATCAGATAGAGGAACACAGTTTACTTCGAAGTTTTGGAATCAGCTACACCAGACTTTGGGTACTAGGTTAGAGTTCAGTACAGCCTTTCATCTGCAGATAGATGGACAGACTGAAAGAGTCAACTAGATTCTGGAGGACATGTTGGGAGCTTCTGCTCTAGATTATGGATCTAGATGGGATGATAATTTGCCTTACGCAGAGTTCTCATACAACAACAGTTATGAAGCAAGTTTGAAGATGGCCCCTTTCGAAGCTTTGTATGGAAGGAGGTGCAGGACGCCATTGATGTGGGATGAAGTCAAAGACCGTCAGTTGTTTGGACCTGATTTAATCAAGGAGTCTGAAGAGAAGGTTTAGTTAACTCGTGGCAGACTGAAGGTAGCTCAGTCCAGGCAGAAAAGTTATGCTGATACGAAACACAAGGAGGTAGTCTATGAAATCGGAGACAGAGCATATCTTCGTGTGTCACCACTGCAAGGAGTTAAACGATTTGGAGTCAAAGGAAAATTAGCCCCAAGATTTGTAGGACCGTATCGAGTTTTGGAACGTACGGGAGAAGTGGCCTACAAGTTGGAGTTACCTGAAGGATTGTCAGGAGTTCATGAGGTGTTTCACGTTTCCCAGTCGAAGAAGTGCCATGCTGAGATGGCCGATATTCCTCTGAGAGATACAGTGCCCTGGAAGAAATTCATTTGGAGAATGACCTTACTTACGAGGAGAAACCCTTCAAGATTCTTGAGTTTGCCAGCCGAGTTACACGATGCAAGGTGATCAAGTTTTGCAAAGTTCAGTGGAGCCACCATACCGAGGAGGAAGCCACCTGGGAGCAAGAAGAAGACCTACGGAAAGACCACCCACACCTACCAGCCAACCCGAATCTCGAGGGCGAGATTCATCTTAAGGGGGGTAGGTTTGTAACATCCCAATTTTCAATTTGGATGTTATACATAGATAATCATATGCATATCATATTTTTATTTTCATTTTGGTTGTGATCCTAGAAATCTTAAGCAACTCAAGGACCCAAGGAGAGAGTTGGAGGTTTCACTAAATTTTCATATTTGAATTTTTTTTCAAATTTGAAGAAAGGATCAATTTGATTTTAATATTCTCTCTCCAATTATTTCCAATAATAAAAATAAATGAGAGAAGATAAAATGACATCTTCAAACAGAAAAGAAATATTGAAGTAGAAATTTTAAAATCAAATTATTTTTATTTGTATTTTATTTGCTATTTTATTTGAATTAGAGAAAAACATGCATTTTTGAAAATTGCATTTTTAGTCCAGAAAAATGTTCATCTTGTCCTATATATTAGGTTTGGAAGGTGAAAATTATTTTTGGTATTTTTTGGATTTTTTATTAGGATTTTTCTTCCACGGCGAAATTTATTTTAAAAAAAGTTTCCTGGGCTGGCCCAGCCGAGCTGGGCTAAGGCCCAATCGACCGCTGCCGCCTCCCTCGTCCGTGCGGACGCCGGACTACGGCGAGGAGGAGTCTGGGTGGGCCTGCCGCCCCCTCGCGCAAGCTGAGGACCACTGGGGCCCCTCTTTATAAGCCGCCACCGCCCCTCCCGCTCCCCCTCATCACCGCCGCAGCCCGCACCTCCGATGCCGCCGCGTGCCGCTGCCGCCGCCTCCCGATCCCCTCATCGCCGCCCCCCACACCGCCCGCCACCCTGTCGCCGACGCCGCCTCTCGCCGCTACCACCGCTCGCTGCAAGAAGCCGCCACCGTTTCCTTTTGTTGAACCGGTAAAAACTGTTAAAAACCACCCGCTTTTCTTTTTATAAAGTTTGGTTTATTTTCTAGATCAGTTTTATTTTTACGGTTCGCTAATTAGCGAACGTTGACCCATTAGTTTCTTAAAGCGGACATATTCATTCGTTAGTCTCTGTTTATGAACGTTCATTCGTTAGATTTTTCTTTTTAGTTTTATTTTCAGCCAGGGACCTATCTACGAATATATTTATCACAGATTAGTCCCTGAACTTCAAAGCCTCGTTACTTTTTACTCGTTTATCCAAATCCAGTGAAACCAACACCAAAATCTTCGTCTTGTTCTTATCTATCCAGATAATCAACTTGAACATGGTTTTGACAATTTAAAATTTGGTTTCACGCAGATTTGAATTTGAACTTCTTTTGATCGTAGTTTGAGTTTCGTAGCTCTGATTCGATTGATTCTTTTTGCAAATCGAAGCACTTCACTTGAACTTTCAGTTTGGATATTTTCATTTGAGTTTTACTTTTGAATCTTATGCTTGAGTGCTTATGTATGCTATTCTTTGTTCACGATAGAGTTTCTGGAGTGCGAGGCTTGCTACTACGAATCTCTAGGGTTTTCCGATCGTCAGCAAGGCAAGTAACACTTTGATCATACCCGTCTAATACCCAGTTTTTATGCATTAGTTTCAAACCTCAAATATTGCATGAGTAGGATTTGATAACATGTGGGTATTGGGAAGTAGTTGAAGAGGTAGACCCTATTGTCGTGTATCAAACCCTGGGAGTTACTACATTATGCTTATACTGCTATGCTATGCTCGTAGACGTGGTTTGGTTTGAGAGAATTCATGAAAGATGTGAGAGATTATTGTTAACTAAGGTTTAACTTAAGGTGACTACTTTAATACACATCTGGGTGGATTGTTTGTGGGCACCTGGGGAATCCAGTGCTGTCCAAGGAGATCCCGGGGCATCCGTGTGGTCATCCTATGGTTCTCCACCCAGGCTCAAAGGGATCATAGGATTATTCATGCTAGAAACTTCCGTGTGCAGCCACATGGCATTATGGGCTCTGGCATAGTTGAATAAGTTGTGGGAAACCTTTCCATGATTGGCTAGCAGATGTAGGGGATTGTAGGTGTACCGGCCTATCTATCGGTTAAGGGGACCTCTTCGGAAAGACTATGTCTCGGTCATCCCTTTCTCAAACATCATGCAGTGCGAGAAATACAACGGAGGAGATCGTCTTGTGGCGGAAAATTGTGCAAACCTCTACAGAGTGTACAAACTAATCATGATTAGTCGTGTCCCAGGTTATGGACATTTTGAGTATCTGGTACTTGAATTATCGATTTGATCTCATCACTTTACTTAATTAGTTTGTTGGGTTACTAATTATTATTTCGGGATTGAGATGGGGTTACCTTTCTCAATGTTTTCAACAAACTTGTAGTTCAAAAAATATATATTCCTTTGTTGTAGGTAAAAACTAGCTTTATGCAACTGATGACCATAGAGCCTCCACCAGCCATATATGCATGTAGTTATAGTTGTTACTTGTTCATTGCTCTATAGTGTTATCTTGCCAGCATATTAGATGTGCTGACCTACACAGGCTGCAATGTATTATGTTGCAGAATTTTCAGACAAAGAGTAAGGTGCGCTAGGTCGTTGTCATGCACTAAGTTTTGCCGTGGAGCTGGATGGACTCTTCTACCTTCGAAGCTTCCGATGTTATCTTATTTAGATGGCCTTCAGCCATATTATTGTAGTAAGTTCTCTTTTGAAACATTCAATGTAATAAGTGTGTGATTGAACTCAGTTATAAATCCTCGAGTATTGTGTGTCAGCAATACCAATCCAGGGATGACACTTAAGCACACAGACTTGACCGTATGAGGTTGGGTCGCTACACGTGGCTAGTAGAATCCTGCTCGGTATGCTTTGGCCACGATGGTCCGAGAGGACGCGTGGTGACCACAGGTCCCCAAGTGAATCTCATTCAAGATCAATCGACCCTCTTCTAGAGAGATGCATCGCCGAGCCCGCCAGTAACACTTTCCCTGAAAAGTTGTCCGCTTATTACCGTGAAGGCTTTGGACCTACGGACGATCTGACGTGCCTCATCTTCATCCTCTGCAAGCTCTTTCTTGAGAAAATATGCAATATACATCACTGTCCAGTCAGGGTGATTACCAAAACCTCCATGATAAGGTCGACAACCGCTGGCACTTCGACTTCAGTCGAGTTGGTTGAACTCATCGGTTGCTGGAGCCCTTATGTAAAGGGATCTTCTTGTACTAATGGGGTATGGAGATGCTCCAATAACACATTACTGGGAATGGGCTTCCGAGTGGAACCTATTTTCGCTAGATCATCGGCTGCTTGATTCTTGAGTCAGGGTATGTGGTGGATCTCCAGCCCTTCAAACTTCTTCTCTAATTTTCTCACTGCATTGTAGTATCCGGTCATGCAGGGCTCCTGAGATCCCATTCCTTCATTACCTGATTAACCACCAAATCTGAGTCGCCGTAAACCATCAAGAGACGGACATCGAGTGAGATGGCCATACACAACCCATACAGAAGTGATTCGTACTCAACTTCATTGTTGGAGGAATCAAAGTGAATCTGAAGGACATAACTGAGTTTGTTGCCTCCTGGGGACACCAGAACTACTCCAGCACCAGAACCATTCAACATCTTAGACCCGTCAAAGAACATGGTCCGGTGTTCTGAGTGAACTTGAGTCGGCTGCTGTTGCTCAATCCATTCAGCCAGAAAATCTGCAATTGCCTGGGACTTAATTGCCTTTTTTGCTTCAAACTTGATATCCAAAGGGAGAAGTTCTATTGCCCACTTAGCCACTCAAACGGTTGCATCTCGATTGTTCAAAATTTTGACAATGGAGCGTCGCTGATGACTGAAATTGTGATGCCCTTGATTTGGCCATACACTAATCATACACGCAAATGTGTACGATCAAGATCAAGGACTCACGGGACGATATCACAACACAACTCTAGACACAAATTAAAATAATACAAGCTTTATATTACAAGCCAGGGGCCTCGAGAGCTCGAATACACAAGAGTCAGCGGAAGCAATAATATCTGAGTACAGACATAAGTTAAACAAGTTTGCCTTAAGAAGGCTAGCACAAAAGTAGCAATGATCGAAAAGGCAAGGCCTCCTACCTGGGACCTCCTAACTACCACTCGAAGTTGAACTCCACGTAGAATCATCATCGGGATCCTCTGGCTCCTGGACTCCATCATATGATCGCAATAACCGTGAAAAGGGGAAAAAGAAGTAGCAAAGCAACCGTGAGTACTCATCCAAAGTACTCGCAAGCAAGGATCTACAATACATATGCATTGGTATCAATGAAAAGGGTAGTATATGTGGATTGAACTGCAGAATGCCAGAATAAGAGGGGGATAGCTAGTCCTATCGAAGACTAGGCTTCTGGCAGCCTCCATCTTGAAGCATATAGAAGAGAGTAGATGGTAAGTTCACCAAGTAGCATCGCATAGCATAATCCTACCCGACGATCCTCTCCTCGTCGCCCTGTTAGAGAGCGATCACCGGGTTGTCTCTGTCACATGAAAGGGTGTGTTTTATAAATATCCGATTCAAGTTGTCATAAGGTAAAGGTACAACTCCGGGTCGTGTTTTTACCGAGGGACACGGCTATTCGAATAGATAAACTTCCCTGCAGGGGTGCATCACATTTCCCAACACGCTCGATCCCCTTTGGCCGGACACACTTTCTTGGGTCATACCCGGCCTCGGAAGATCAACACGTCGTAGCCACACCTAGGCACAACATACAGGTCAGCACGCCGGTCTAAATCCTATGGCGCAGGGGTCTGGGCCCATCGCCCATTGCACACCTGCACGTTGCGTACGCGGCCGGAAGCAGACCTAGCCCCATTAATACAAGCACAGGCTTACGGTCCAATCCGGCGTGCGCCGCTTAGTCCCTGACGTCATGAAGGCTTCAGCTGATACCACGACGTCGAGTGCCCATAACTGTTCCCGCGTAGTTGGTTAGTGCGTATAGGACAGTGGCCAGACTCAGATCAAATACCAAGATCTCGTTAAGCATGTTATTTTGAAGTAACCGCGAACGTCGATGAAGGGCACGCTCATCTCTCTCCTAGGTGGTCTCAACCTGCCATGTTGCTCCGCCATAAAGATCCACCCAGAGGGCCGTCGGGACAAAGGTCCTTTCAGCCCCCAATCCGTGAATCACTCGCGGGTACACTACGAGCCGACCCGACTTTAGTCACCACATGTATTATGTATATATGTAATATACCCGTGATCACCTCCCGAGTGATCACGGCCCGATAGTATTGCATGGAAGACGGATAAGAATGTAGGTCCACTGATGGAATAATAGCATCCTATACTAAGCATTTAGGATTACAGGTAAAGCTAATAACAGTAGTAGTAAGGACAGGCTATGCATCATAATAGGATTAACGGAAAGCAATAACGTTCTACACTACTCTAATGCAAGTAGTAGATAGAAGAATATGCAGTATCTGGTGAGCAAGGGGGGCTTGCCTAGTTGCTCTTGCAAGTAGGGGTCGTCAACAACGTAGTCGATCGGGGCACCAGCAGGGGCGTCAGTCTCATAGTCTACCGAAGAGAAGAGGGGGAAGAAACAATGAATACAATGCAAACAGATGCATAACGATGCATGACATGACAACAAACGGTGCTAGGCGTGCCCTAACGTAGTAGGAGGTGATACCGGCGAAGGCAGGAAACATCCGGAAAAGTATCCCTGGTGTTTCGTGTTTTCGGACAGATGAACCGGAGGTGGATTGTTGCATGTTCACTATGCTAGGGACGTGTGGTGAACAAACGGACTGCGTATTTGGATTCGTCTCGTCATTCTGAGCAACTTTCATGTACAAAGTTTTCCCATCCGAGCTACATTTTAGTTTACATTAATTTTAGAAGGATTTAATCGTTTTCAGGAATTAATAGATTAATTTAATTAAAGAAATGCAATTATGATGTCAGCGTGATGTCAGCAGGGCCAAAAGTTGACTAGGTCAACCCTGGAGGTGGGACCCATTCGTCATTGTCTCAGTTTTATTTAACAAAGCTAATTAGTTTAGTTACCTAATTAGGTTAACTAAATGTAATTAGTTTAGTT